>NC_041400.2:67316009-67418509 GCF_900747795.2 Erpetoichthys calabaricus | reverse complement strand
CTAATGTACTCATTTCTAATCCTATCCATCCTCGTCACACCCATTGCAAATCTTAGCATCTTTAACTCTGCTACCTCCAGCTCTGTCTCCTGCTTTCTGGTCAGTGCCACTGTCTCCAATCCATATAACATAGCTGGTCTTACTACCGTCCTGTAGAACTTCCCTTTCACTCTTGCTGATACCTGTATGTCACAAATTACTCCTGACACTCTTCTCCACCCATTCCACCCTGCCTGCACTCTTTCACCTCTCTTACATAATCCCCATTCACAACACACTTTTAATACTATACAGTAGACCCCCGCGAAGTTGCGGTTCAGAGTTTGCGGCTTCAGTAGTTCGCAGATATTTCCTTAGAAATATAGTTAGGGGAAACCGCACATATCCTCCACAATTTATGGCTTTTTTTGTGACAATTCTGTGCTGTAGAGAGAACAAGAAGCAACCATAGAGGAAAATGCAGCTTGGGATGGTGAAAGTAGCCAATCCCAGAGCGTTATTCATTCCTCCTTCCTGCTGATTGACTGCTGCACTGTGACGCATCTTCAGCTGAGTGTTCATGTTTTCCATTCCCAATGCAATTTTCCAGTACGCTGGAGCTGAGTATATTTGGCAACGTACACTTGTTGAACGCCACAACCGGATAAAGTCGGTTCCCAATTCAATTTGCCAGCACGCCGGAGCAGAGTATATTCGGCGACATACATTTGACAACGTACATTCATTGAACTCCACAACATGCTAAAGTTGGTTCCCAGTGCAATGTACCAGCACGCCGGAACACAGTATATTCGGCGACGTACATTCATTGAATGCCGCAACTGGCTATAGTCAGTTCCCAGTGCAATTTTCCAGCACGCTGGAGCTGATAAGTCAGTGCTGTACATTCATTGAGCAGCCAGCTCACGACCACTACCACCCCCCTGCAGCACTGCAGCCTCACTGTCTCTGGGATTCAGCCGCTGCACTAGACTGGCCTGCAAGCATCAGTGTTTACCTCTGTGTGCTTGGCTTGCAGCCAGTTCAAGCTCAGTTGGCTCTGTGATTTACTGAATTTCATCAATGGCATCAGTTGCACCTTGTACATATTGTTCCAGTATTTTTTTTTTTTTTGTTTATAGTTTTTACAGTTCATTGACAGTGTACAAAATGATCAGTGTTGCAGTAATTGTGGTGCTCTTTGCATGAAAAAAAATGTGTTCCATTAAAATTTCACTTTCTTTGTGAATTGTGACGTTTACTTAAAAAGTGCAGCAAAAGAGTATTTGGTGTCCAAGGTTGCATTAACCCTCAAGTATGTGGCAGTTTAAGGGTTAAAGCCCCAAGATTCCCCCAAAACGCCCTACACCTTCTAAGGCTTCTGGCAATGAAAACACACTTTCATGAACTACAGTACATATAGTGATAACATCTGTATTTTACATTCTAGCACTGCGGGAGACATAGCGTACAGTATACGGGTTTACCTTTACATTCTTTTTTTTAGGTAGTGTATTAAGCCGAGTTTGAAATGAAATTGAAGTGTTTTGGGGGCATATTTAGGGTTTAAACTATAAAAATAGGCATTTTTTAACCATATCCAAAATTAGTGGTTTTTCACAATTCGCGGGTGCTCTAGGAATGCAATCCCCACAAATTTTGAGGGTGTAGTGTACTTAATATTATACATATAAAATTAATCTAATTATTGTAAAAGTTTTCTTACCAGAAAAAAGTATAGTGCCAAAAACAATGCAAATAATAAATTTAACAACTACACTGGCTATAAACAATAAGGGCAAAGCTTAATAATCTCCTTTCTTAGTCTAGGAAATTAACAAATTTTTTGGGGGGGGAACACAAGCATATCCAAATTTTCAGGTAGGAACTGTGACTTTTGGGCATTTACAATATCTCCTGCAGTCAAAAAAACATGTTCACTTGGAACAGAGGTTGCTGGAGTGGAGATGTTTTGGCCAGTGGGGAAAGCAGTGGATACTTTGGAGATTTTTCTCTCCAACATTTCAATGAGCAGTATGTGTATTCAAAAGGGGATTCTTTTCTGTACATATCAATCTCCTGCTCTGTTCCACTCATGGGCAGTGCCACTGATTCAGTGAAATAATCTCCTAGCACATTTTCCAGAGCAGACTTTTTGGGAGGTGGTTGTTGCTCCCCTAACTCCTGTTCCCTCTCTGTTCTGTGTCTAGAAAGAGCAGAAACTTTTTTATTTATTTTTTTTTAATACAAAAATTCCAATTATAATATTTATAGATAAACTCACAATTTGGTCAGGTTATAAGTCAAGATATATCCAACATTTAATAGAGTCAGTTCCATTTTGTATCAGTATTTGAACTATCACTAGTCTGCTTTCTATCTAAGATGCTATTAGCACGTTACAAAACATACTTTTTACTGTTCAGCACAGACACAAACACAGATGAGCAGAGTAAATAAATACCTGCCTGCAATGTAACTGCTTTGCTTTTTCCTTCAGCCTGTTGAACATAATGCATAGTGCTGGCTGTGTTCCAGATGTGGCAGAGTTCTAAACCTTGCACCCATATTGGTGCTCTCCACAAGAATATCATACTCCCCACTGTATCTGACCATGAGGTCTTTCAGAATTGTACTCTTTATGCTGGCCACAATAGTTGAGTCTCTCTCTCTCCCTCTCTCTCTCTCTCTCTCTCTCTCTCTCATTTGAGGCCATGCTTTGCACAATCATTCTCTTCTGGAGAAGAATGTGGGGATATGTTCATTGTATAGCAATGTGGTAGCAAACATGATGGGTTTAAGCAGTTATACAAAGTTGATTTGACATGCATTTCGCCATGCTTATGAGGCGAATGCTACTTGTTGCTCAAGATAACGATCAACCATTTTCAGTTTACTATTTCATTGTATTATAATGTCGACTATCAGAATATGTGACGGAAGGCCAGGTAATACAGCTTGAAGCTGTGGGGCTCCAGTGGAAAAAATCAACGACCTTTCTCCCTCAACAAAGCACTTGACTAACACATAGTGTGCCCAAACCTGCTTGGGTAGCCAAATTCGAAGTATGTGCAAAGCACCTGATATGAGGGCAAGGGGAAAGTCTAGCCACTCTGACTGCTACATCCATGTTATGTGCATTATCAGTAACAACAGTGATGTTGCAATTAGCCCTTCAAGATCCCTCTCGAAAACAGCCAATTTCAGTACCACAGCAATGTTGCATCCAGAGTGGGATTCAAAAAGAGGTAGAATTTGAAGCACAAAACCCACCATTTCCCAGTTGCTGGTGATAGCATGGGCTGTGATCATGATAAAACTCACCATGGAGGTCCAGCCCTTGGTAGTTATTACGATTCTTCTGCCTCTGCCTCTTTCAGGAATGCCTCACACTCAGCTTTGTTGTAAAGGGCCAGCAATATAGTGCCTTGCACTCAATTGTGAAAGCAGTGCTACAAGCAATTGCTTTTTTGCAGGTGATGATTTGTATTTGTTACTGGGAAGGTGTTGTACATGGTTCAGCATGTTTCTAGTGTTTTTTGTAACATATGTCAACTCTCTTGTAGTGCTTGCAAATGGTGTTTGTCTTAACAACTATTTTCTTGTAGTTTTCTCTTATAACAGGAAATCCAAAATGCTGCCAGACAGCAGAGTTAAGACAACGGGGCATCCTCAATTTCTACTTCGTTGACTCCATTATTTAGGTTACTCTGCGCTTAGTGACACACACTCAGACTAAGGCAAGGGCTTGTTAATAATAATTAACAATCATAAGTTGCATTAATAGAGCACCTTTCACAAATTCAACGTCGCTTTACACACAGAGTTAAAAAAAAAAATTACACAGAAGACAAAAGTTCATAGAAGAGGAACGTTTTCAGCTGAGATTTAAAGGTGGAGAAAGAGGAGAAATCTCGGAGAGACTGAGGAAGAGAGTTCCAAAGTTGAGGGGCATAACACTGAAGAACCTGCCTTCCAGGATGGAGAGTCTGGTGCGTGGGATCTGAGAGAGCAACAAGGATTGTATGGACCTAGGAGATGAGTGAGGTAGAGGGGAGAAAGATTATGTAGGACTTTGAAGGTAAGAAGCAGAATCCTAAATGTAATCCTTGATGGAACTGGTAACCAGTGAAGCTGGGAAAGAACAGGGAAGATGTGAGCAAAACGCTTTGTGTGGGTGAGGACTGAATGTACTGTAGCATTTGTATAGATTTTGCATGTATGACGCTGACTGCAACTTCTGTTAAAAAAAACATTTAAGAATAACACACAACTTTTTCTTAGCGCTTAGAGAACCAGATTCCAAGTAATTGTGATCAACAACTATATATGCACGATGCATTTCATCATATTTTTGAATCACGAAAGTTTGTGGCACAAAATATTGTTACATTCCTCATAAGTTTGGTTATTTCTTCACAAACATGGTATGTATGCATTTGCCATGAAAAATTGTGTTCTATAGTTAAGTGCTTTCTATAAATTTATAAAAAATATCTTGCCTGCTCTGGCCCTTTACAATGGAGGGTATGGAGCACAGAGAAAATCTTAAAACCTTACCAAATACATCTATTTTTCAAGCCAAGAAATCTGTAGTATTGATTCGCACCTTCTGCGTTTCCAAAGCAGCTGTGACAACAAAACGGATATGAAAATACTAATTTTATTATTACTATTTTATTATTACTGTTTTTCTCATCATATTGATGTGTTTTCTATTTGCTTGTGCAAATTCTCACATAAATATGGAAGTGAATCAAAACAAAACCATGCATCTAGCATGAAAAGTTTACTGAGAAAAGCACACACAGGGCAATGAAATGTTGACGTGCAGAAGGAGAATGTGCTGAGCTATTGTGCGCGGTTGGTCTTCTTTTAAAAGTGCTGAATCTCATAACATTGGTGTATTTTGTGGGAAACGACATGTACAAAGTTATTGTACAATGTGTGTGTAAGCAGAAGACGTGAACCAATACTTCACAACTGCTTTGTCTTGAAAAATGGATGTATTTGGTAATTTTAACACTAGAATCCCTGAAGCCTATGAAAAAAACTCAATCCCAGGCCACCTTAAATTCATTTGCACCTCTCCATTAGCGTCTTTTGTTTTGCAAATGTGTCAATCAGCACAAGCAGCAAACAACCTGCTATCTCATCCCCCCACCTCTGCAGCTCAAGTCCGATAAAATGTTCTCCCAGCTCAAGTCTGTTCATCTGGGTGTGAGGTGCCTGGAGTTGTATAGGGTAAATAATATACTGTATCATAATTTGGAACACATACATTTCATGTGTGTTCCATGTTTACAATGATCTGTGTAAATGTAGAATGACAGGAAATGTGAGGCAAGAAATGTTGAACACATAGCTAAAACAGAAACCTTATCATGTTATAGTACTGACAAAATTTTGACATGAAGTTTATAATGTGTATATAAAGTCCAAATATCAAATAAACACTTTCACAAAAGGTTCAGGTGTAACAAAACAAGTGCCCTTTAATTCAAGAGTATAACCAAAGAAAAAGAAAAAGGGTACGATGCTGACATGACCGCTTGGATGGTGCAGCAGTAAGAACTGCTGACTCATAAGCAAGAGGTTGCTGGTTTGATTCCTGGCCTTTCCTAGATTTACCATTTTGAGTAGTGAGCTGCTCTTATTGTTACTACTATAGCATAAAAACATACATTTGATTTGAGTCTGTAACAGCCGGTGTAAATTTATGACACTTGTATAGGTTAGATTTTTTTTTTTTAATTCAGTTTTATTCTTTCAGTCACGTTCACGTTCCACCCAATCTGATACTTCTGTTTTAAAATAAAGACTTGCTATAACAGAGGTAAACTCACATGAAGATTCTACATTGGAGAAAGAGAACAGAAGCCCTCCCTGCAAGAGACGTCCACTCACACTTAAGAGCAACGATGCTGCACCAGGCATAAAAGCAAAAGATAGCACCGTTTGAAGGCAGCAACAGGTTGGGCATCATCCTGCCAGTGAATCTGCCACACATGTCCTTCAATGAAACAGCAGGCCATACAGAGCTTGCCATGGTAACATGCAAAGTTTTGTTTGCAATTATGTTTCTTGATGGTCTTTATTTTATATGTTACTTACTTAAACGCCACATCGAATGTTGTCTTACATATATTTATTTACTTATCTTCCTACAGCATAAAGTCAAAGTAGACTGCAGAGTACTGAGGGATTTTGGATGAATAAACATTGAGAAGTATAAATAAAATGTATAAAGATAAAAGATAAGTCAGCCGTGATAAAACTAAAGCGAAGACATCTGCTGCTATGTATTTGATAAGACATTTAATACTACTTCATACAGTAGTACAAGCTTACTTTCAACAGCTTTCATTTTATGCAAGTAAAACAGCATTCTTTTGACACTTTCATTCACTTTTTTTGATTATTTTTTCATGTACTGCAATGTTAATAAAACAGAAAGTGAGTGGGCAGAGATAATACGCACAAGTGTCTTTGAAGTAAATGTTTAGAAGTCCCATACAATTCATTACGAGATGCTGAAGGAGAGTTTAGTGCAGTTTCACACTCAGTTCTGTAGTACTGCAACTCCCAAGATCCACATCAGAACCACCATTGCCTGGACATCAACAACTACCTGGGCACTGACAGACCAATAAGAGAAATTTCCTTGTATATAGCAGACACAGCAAGAGCATATTTTCTGCCACATGTAAGAGTGTAGCAACAAAAAGATTGTTTGGTGTAACTTTTCATTTACTCAATGAGAAAAGAAAGAATATCAAGACAATAAAGCTAGAATGCTTGTGCTGCTCCTCAAATCTGCCCTCTTTTGGTCCATGTGAGTTTTTCTCTTTCTCACTCAAAATAGTGCATTTACTGCGTTACACAATCATTTAGCTAGTCGCACTGTAGAATAAAATTTAACATAATTAACAGTTTTAACTAGACACATCACACCAGCCTAAACACCAGCTACAAATGAATAGCTATTTGGTTAGAACTCAACAACTATAATTTTAAATTTCTAACTCCAAACTTGTCTGTTTGATTGAGCTCCTTGTTACCGTATTTTTCGCACCATAAGACGCACTTTTTTTTCCCCAAAAGAAGGTTGCATCTTATGGAGCGAATATTGCGTCATAGACCATGATGTGTATTACCTGACAAAAGTCGACATCCAGGGGTAGAGGGCGACAAAACTCACTGTTACATTACAGACATTCCCTCTGTGCTTGGAGGAATGTTAGACTCATTGACTCGGCATCTAATCCTTGCGTGTGCGTGAGTTGTGAAATGTAAACAAATGTAAACAAAGGTAAGATGGCATCGACATCTCACGAGGGAGAGAAGCGAGTGCAGAAAACAAAATACTCAGCAGACGATGTTTTGCGCATTATCACTGAGTCGGACTCTGATTTTTCAGAATCTGATTTTGTTGAGAGTGATTAGGAGATCAAACAAGAGAGTGAGGAACTGGCATCAGCTGATCGGGACACCAGCCGATGCCGCCCCAGCTGAGCGCATTCGTGCAGCCATGTGCCTATGGCAAGGTTCGTGTGGGAGGAATAACTAGACATTGATCTGTGGGAGCCAAACTGGCTACCGGACTTCACAAGACAGTATGGCTTGCTGTTGGACTCGACAGATTGCCAGCCACTGGACTACTTCAGGCTGTTCTTTCCTGAAGCTGCCTTTCAGCTACTGTCAGACGAGACAAACAGGTATGCAGAGCAATTTTTTGAATCGAGGGCTGTTTGCGCACCGCATTCTCGTTTTTCACACTGAAAACCCACAACAAAACACGAGATGAAGGGCTTTGTGGCATTACAAATATAGATGGGACTAGACTGGCGAAATAACTTCAGGGAACATTGGTCCAAACGTGCTTTGTCCCCTGGTGGCTTTGGACAGGTTATGCCGCATCATGATAGGTACGTACTCCTGCAAAGTGATTGTGAGCAACTGAGCTTCATAAATTCTGACACTAGTGATGAGGAGTTCTTGGGGTTTCCATAAAACTAGAAGAGTGCTTGAACCTTAAAGTCTCTCCTTATTTGTTAATGACAGTGATGATGTTTCTTAATACCGCTGTTGAATTTACATGGTTGAAATATTATTCTGCTATATTTTATTAAACATATTAGTACACCATTTGGTTCAGAATATTTTTTTTCTTGTTTTCCTCCTCTAAACCTAGGTGCGTCTAATGGTCAGGTGCGTCTTATGGAGTAAAAAATACGGTACTTTCCAATAAAGGCCATTTGTCAAAAATGCATCTGTGAATTAGACTCACTACACTATAAGCAAAATAGCACAGATGAAAATTCCATATACCTGTAAATGCTCAAGCATATAGACATCTAAATGAGCATTAGAAATGTTAGTTATCCATAAATGTCCCATCTTAATGGTGCATGCTTGAATATTTGTCATGACACCAAAATATTCTCCCCAAACCAAGGTGTCACCAGTGAAACTCCTTGCAAAGCAGAAAATCCTGTTATTGATTAAAGAAAACTGCCTGTCACAAGATTTCAAATTGCTATGTGAATTTTGCTATGAGATTTTCCCTAGTTTTACATCAGTGTACACAGCCCATCAGTTATTATTACTGGTCTCCATAGTTGTAAAATGATCAGCCAAATAGACTCTAAAAGACAGTGCTCCTTATCATGCTTTTTAAACAGATCTGCTTTCTGCTTTGAAATAGTTACATTGACACTGTAGCTAAAAGTGTCTCAATTTCTATGTATGAACACACATTTCCATCAGCCAACATCAGATGGGATGCTTAGCTTGTCTGTGTGGTGGTTCTGTCTTTCCGTCTTAGTTGGGTTGCAAGTAACACCAGTTACACTCACTTTTTCCTAAACAATTTCAGATAAATTTCTGTTTTTCACTGATATATAATCATTCAGGTGATAAAACTGTCACTGACAAGGAATCATTTGGGACCATGCTCCTTCTCTCTAGTCATGTTCCATGAAATGGTAAAGCAGGATTGCGAGCAAAGGTCTGTCACACACGTGCGTTTAGGAGGCAGTCAAACAGCCTAAAGGTGAGTGAAACATCACAAGACAAGGGGTTGTCACATGGTACTTACTTAAACCTCTCATTCTTCTCAGCAGGAAAACCGAGGAGAAATAAGAAACCTACTTCCAGGTTCCAAAATGGCTGCTGGGTTGTCACTTCCGGCGCCAGACATAACATCACTTCCGGCAACTCCTGATGGCATCACTTCCGGTTTTCTTTTAGATGACGTCGCTTCTGTCTCACTGTATCAACGTCAGCTCCAGCCAACCATTTCCTGTTACTGTATAAAAACGCCATTTTTACCACTGTAACTTATCAACTGCTTTATACAATTTTGCTTTTGATCAACAAACGTTTCTGTTGTGGTTTTTTCCTTGTCCATTGGACAATATACGGAGATGGTTCCCAAAACTTCTTTTTTGTGACGCTTCTTTTTATTTATAAAGAAGAACTTTTCACAGGTCACTGGCATCAAAGACATTTCAGCCACTGCATAAAGAAAAGTTCTGTCAGCCAAACTCAGATAAAGCCACTTAGCTGGTTCGCCTGCCTGCACAGCAGCTTTGTTTTTTTCTATCTCTAAGCTGTACTGTGTGTGCAGTCAGTTTCATAATATCGAGGGGAGTGTTCAAGTACTTATTTCAATGCCTGTATGAAAAACCCTCTTTGAAAAATATGCACTTGAAGTGTGCTATGTCCTTTAGAAAGCACATAGCAATTAGGCTATACGGGATACACACTGTCCAACTTCTTTGGCATTTAAAATTCAACAATAATTGCTCAATCACTTACTATGCAGCCTATACCAGACTGCCTCAACAAGATGATCTCCACTATATCCTAGATGATACTCTGATGCACCGAGAATGTCCACAAGGTACAGGTGACACTGATAGGAGTCATATTTAAATCACTGTCCCTTTGATAACTTCCAATAAGTATACATTCATAATCAAATCCTTCAGCTTTATGAACAAAATTCTAGGTCCATAGTTTAGATTCAGGGTAAATGCTAGTAGCGTATATTTGCATTCAATTTAATTCCACATGCAAAAGTGGTCTAAATCCATTCTGAAAATTTTGATTCCATTTACAGTCTTAAAAATAATGGTTCTTTAATGGCACTTTACTGGGTTGTGCGGCTCCTTGTAGAACCATTTCTTGACAAAGAACAAATTCTGGGAAAGGTTCTTTGCATATGAAATTGGTTCTTTGAACTTTGAAAAAGGTTCCTAAAACAGAAATCTTTAAAGTGTATTAGTCCACCTAGAAGAATACAACTGATGAAGAACACCTGAACTTAAGCTGTTTTATTGTATGCAGCGAGAGAACCCATTGATATTAATAAATCTGTTGCCATCTATACAAAGATATTTATGGAGCCTGCTACGGATCTAAATAAAGGTTCTTTCTGGAACCTTCATGTGGATGGTTATTTAGGAAACCAAAAATGGTTTGCTCTGAAGAACCACTGTGTCACCTTTATTTTAAAGGGTGTCCTTTTTGCCATTCATGTTAAGCTTCACAAAGAAACTGCATGATTGTCCCTTGGTTTCCTGCATTCATGCAAGTGGCCTTGTACAGAAACTTGACAGAGGTAACAGTGCAGAAGAATGATGACTAAAGATTCATCTAAAAAAAGCCTAAAAGGAGAACTTTCTAGATAACAGTAACAAATACGCATTGATGTCTGTTGTTCATTCTGGGCATTTGAAAGAAACTTATGAAAACTTTGAAAATCTTCTACAGAAAATTAACTACATTGTGCACTGTTGGTTCATATGTAGGGACTGAAAGTTCTGTGAATGTTATTGGGTCAGCAGTCAGGTTATACAACATTCCCCATGTTTTCTCTGTGACTGGGACTGCAAAACTAAGAATTTACATTGGGTTCAGAACAAATGGCCACCTAAAATAATGCTACAGCTTAGTACCAAAAACATCCAATCTAGCTTGGCGGATGCAGATAAAGTGCTGCCACCACCACTTCATATAAAGTAGTTGGTCAAAGTTCTGTCAAAACATAGCACTTGTTAATGCATTTGTGCCAGAAGTTTGTAGATCTGTCTGAGGTTAACCTGAAAGAGGGCATTTTTTCAGAACATGATATTAGAAAACTGATTTCTGTTGCAGTATTTGATGGTGCAATGAACAACCTGAAACAGATGTTTTTTAGTAACAATCGTTTCTCTACTAGCACTTCATATGCTGTATATGATCCACTGAAGTTTTCATATAGTTGACATTTAAGCTTCTCAGTATTATGTACATAAAACCATTTTTTACCTATTTAACTATTCAGTTTCCCATTTAATGTTACACATCTAGGTTGATCATCGATTATCACTCCCAAGTTTCTGTGTAATTTACAAACTCAGTTCACACATCATAGCTTTAAGAGCATCAGACATTCAAGCCTGCCTATACTACATACACCATATTTTCCCTGTTATACAATTTTTAAGAAAAGAAAGAAGAGAGTTGATGTCTATTTGTCAGCATTTTTATTTTCTTGTTCTGTTCCTCATGCAATGTCATTGGTCTCTTTGGACAGGCCCACTCACACATACACACCCACCCACATTCACACAGGGCAAATGTGAAATCACCACTCAAAAACAAAGCCAAAACAATACATTATTTCAGAGAAACATCAAATGTTTAAATAATTCTAAGAAAACAGTTCTGGCACTGGTAAATGATGGGTTTATTTCATATTACTACAAGTAATTCAATCCTCAATAAAAATCAACAATTGAATGATTATGTTATTAGAGCAGTGATCTGTTAGATCACAGCATGCAATGAACATAAATGGTTAGCTTTTTAACCCGTTCAGAATTATTTTTCTATTTGGAAAGTATGTTATTATAGAAGTGATAAGACACTTTCTCTTTAAAGGGGTAGGCTTTCATATACTTCATAATAATGTTCAGAGCGGATGGCGTGACAAACTGGTTTATGAGACAATTGTAATACAATGCATTCAGTGTCTCATTTTGAGAGAGGAATGTTTCTGCACCTGCTACTTCAAATTTTAAGCTCTACCACACCATTTTGTTAATTTGCTATTATGATTTACAGCTTGGCACAGATGTAGACTGACATTTAGCAGCATGATAAAACAATGTGCAACTAGAATCAAGACAGGACAGATAATTATAAAGGTAAATGTATATTCCTCAAGTGTCATGACATATTTTAATTATTCAGGCTACTAGAAAGCCACTGAACAACTGTGTCTAAAGCAGTAAAGAACAATTTTTTTAACACAATTATCAGAAGCCTCTTAAAAGATGAAGTTTCTAAATCAGAAAGACAAATGTGTATTACAAACATGCATAAAAACTGAAAATGCAATGGCATTGTCAGCTTTCCTATCAAAAGGTGGTTTGCATAAACTTAATTTAGGAAGCATGCTACCAATTCAAGAACATTTATACTGTTGCAATATATGCATACAATTTTGCATTATACTACATACATTGTGTAAAAAACTAAGCATAATGAGCAGCATTTGTGGGAGTTTTATATATATATATATATATATATATATATATATATATATATATATATATATGGCACAATAAACTTCTGCCTCAGAACATTAATCTAAACCTTAAAGTCAGAATTGGCTTTAAAAGGATCTTGCCACAGCCAGTCTCCAATGCAATGTAAACAGAAAAATGTATCTAATTCAGCTTTCACCCACTCATTGAACATATACTTTTAAAGAGTTTGGAGTCAGGAAATAATACCTACACAATTTATGACACCACATGTTACTCCAACAACATACTATACTTTCTATCACATAAAATAATGACCAAATGGGGGACAATTAATACAGTACAATATTGCAACATTATTTATTAAGCTAGATCATGCATATACTGAAGATCTGACAATATCAGGAAGTGTGCAGAGGTACAACACAGGCCTATGCCATAAATGGTCACGTACTGAAGTGACTTTTGCTGCAGGTGTAAGTTCCATTTTACTTTATGGTGCCAAGCAGAGTTGTGTTGCGGTGCAGCCATCTATTAGCCAGCGAAAGCGCTGTAAAGAAGCTGTCTGTTGTTACGGTCCTGTCTTTGTCCAGTCTGATAGCGGTCACAGGACGTCGTATCTTTGATTGCTGGTACAACAAATATTTCTGAGCAGGCATCAGCCACAGCGCTGCTCTTATGAAAAGAATGTAGATAAATGCCATCAACTCAGTGAGGGAGAGGCAAGTTTGTTGTACCATGTGAATGTCACTGAGAGAATAAAACTGAATAATAAAAAAACAAGTGCTAACTTTTACAAGCAGCCAAAATTTACACCAGGTGTTACAGGCTCAAATCAAATGAATGTTTTTATATTGTAGAAATAATCATAATAATAATAGCAGCTCATTACTCATAACGTGGAGTGCCCAGTCTCAAACCCAGGACCTTCAGGTTATAAGGCATCAGTTCTTACTTCTGTACCATTCAAGAAAAAGTGTAAAATCCCTGTCGACTAACATTTGAGCTTGAGTTTTTAAATCATTGACAGCCGCATGTAAATCAAATGCTTTTTTTTCCCCCTTTGGTTATATTCTTGAATAAAAGCACACATTTGATGTTTGGACAAAAATCTTCACACATGATACACTTTACGTCATTATTAAAATAACATGGAAACGTTTCTGCTTTAGGTATGTGTTCAGCATTTTTTGCATTTCTCACATTTCCTTTCATCCTACACTTACCCAGATCTTTGTAGACATGGAACACACATGAAATGTATGTATTCCAAATAATGATATACTGTATTATTTACCCAACACAACTCCAGGAACCTCACATGCCAATAAAGAGCCTTGGCCTGAGGTTGGAGAGTTGAGCCCTGTCAAGGCGGGGACTGAGACAGCAGGCTGCTTGTACTGATCAATGCATTTACAAAACAAAAGACGCTGAATGGAGAGGTGCGAAGGGATTTAAGGTGGGCCAGGATTACGAGTTTTTTCATAGGCTTCAGGGATTCTAGTGTTAACAAGGTCAAAAGTCTATACTTTGCTCACTGTAAAGCAAATGCACCAGATTCGGTGAAAAGAAAGTGATAGACAGAGAGGTAGAAACTCCGTGCTCCAGCAGTAGGTAAGAGACAATACACAGTTTTTTCGTAGGCTTCAGGAATTCTAGTGTTAATTTAGAACTCTTCACAGAAATCAACTGATATAATGAAGAACAAGAAAGAGGAGATGCGGCAAACTTCAGTTGAAATAAATTGCCATATTCAACTACAATAAAGCTCTTTGAGAAACAGAAAAGACTAATGTCCTTAAAATAAAAAGTAAGGGGAAGCAAGGCTTCACAGGATTTTTTATTTGTCCAAAGCAAAATTAGAATGGGATTTTACCAGTATTTCAGAATTGGTCAGTGTTTAACATGTTTTGTTTGTTTATGAAAGTTTAACAATTTATTGTGAAAATACCACTTTAATAGTGGCTACTGAAATTTTAAACACATGTATGTGTGTATAGTGTAACCCTGGAAGGCTCTGGGCAGCTGTGCAGAGTACAAATATTTTTATAAACTGAAAACTGTTCCTCCATAATGAATAATAAATGGCAGGCCAGGGGCTTTACTATTATACAGGAAACAAAGAGAAATGTGGTAAAAATGAAAGCAAAGGTTAATATCGGCAGCTAAAGAAAATCTTTAGGCAAAGAATTAAGGTTAAAATAAAATAGGAATTCAGTAATCCAAGATTTTAATAACAAGAACATTTGCATACCAGGTTTCTTTTAATAAATATCCACAGCTGTATTGCTGGATTTTATATCGTTGCAACTTCCAAGCTCACACCCCAAGCAAACCAACCATCAGGTCTGAACAACACAGCAAAATAATGCAAAAAATAAATGGTATCCTGGTAAACACCACAATGGGACAAAAAGAAAGATGACTTTGTGAAATATTAATTCTAGAATTGGGAAAAATCATGAATCATAATTCCTATTATTTCAAAACCTGTTTCAAAAACAAAGAAAAAATATATCTGAAAGGAAATACCTTTTTATGTCCCACAAATCACAACAAAGAACATGGGGGGCACTGAATGAAGAGAGTGATCCTATCAGCTTGGCCTAATAGCATAAATAGGCAAAACACATATGTTAGTTCTCCTTTATATGTCTTACCTCCTTTGTGTTAAAAAGGTATAATGGTTGGTATGTCATTTATGAATAGTGACAGGATTCGCTTGTAACAGTGTACTTTGCAAAAGAATAAAAAGCCAGTTTGATGGTGATGTAAACAATCTCCAACTTATTTCTTTTTTTACCAACAATATTCAAATAATATGCTAAATCTATATTGGTCTAATCATAAACATTCATTGGAGTCCATACTGCCAGCCCTGTCCCTTAATGGAGTGGGGGTAACTGGGACAGTTTCTCTTAGCCATGCCTCTGGGTCACACCATGCCTTATTCCTCTTTCCCAAACATCATTTCCATCTTATGATATGCTAAGAGATGCATTGTAGCTCCTTCCCACGACCCCAGACAAAAGAAAATTTCAAACCATCACCAGCATTTGGTCAGATAAGTTTGCTTGTTAGCAGAACTAGCCTCCTTGTGCAGCGAGACTGCCATTCAAGTCCTTTGTTTTAAACTGAATCCATTTAAAGGCACTGTGTGGCCATTAAAACATGTATTATGTGGGCTCAGTTTGCTAGAAATAGAGAAAGTTCTATGAGGGATAATGTTTTCTGGTGTATTTGCTGTTTTCTACTTTGCTGTTCCCAGTGGTATGTTTAGATAGAACCTGCTTATTTGTACAGGTCTATGGTAACATAAAGGTGCAATATTTTAAAAGGTACACACTGATGTGTCGATAAACCTGATCAATAACTCGAAAGATAAAATCCCACATTTTTTAACTTGACTTTTATATGGCCCAAATGAGGGAACCACTCTTCACTGGCAGACTTGGCACACTCTTTCATTTGTCACTACAGTGAAAGTTAGAAAACTTTGAAAAATACTATTTTAAAAAATATCTGCAGTGGCTCTAGCCTAATATTTTACAAAATGTGTATTAAAATTTTAATTGCACATAATGTGATGACAGAATTTCATTGTCCAATCTATTTCATGACCAAAAACTAGGTGCTTTTTGATAAATAGTGCATAAAAATTTACTATTTTCCATTATTTATACTACAGATATGTATGTCTATCTGAAAGTAAAATTGACACTTTCAATTGCTTCTTTTTAAGCGTCTTGAGCATGGGAAAGGCACTATATAAAGAAAATGTATTATTATTATACTATAAATATTATTATGACCTTTATTTCATAAATAAACACAAATAAATATAATGTAAATAAATTATTCTGGATTAATTTGATCCACCATAAGTTGGTTACAGCAAGTGGGTGTTACAAAATATAACAAGTTGCAGTTTTTTTTCTTTTTCTTTTTTTTTTTGATTTTATTGAAATCACACAACATTCCATACAAATAAATAAATTTTTACAAAAACAGGATTGAAATCAAATCAACCCCCACCCCTGAGATAGAGAGCTAGGCCAGCAGAGTAAAACTTAAAGTGATTAAAGTTAAGTAAATAGATAAATTAATAAGTGAATAAAGATAAATGGGGGAAAAAAGGGGGGAGAGAATCTGCTTCCTCAGTGCTTTAAAAGCTTATTCTAAAATGTTATTGATTAGATCCTGCCAGGTTTTGAAAACATTCTGCACAGATCCTCTAAATGAGAATTTTATTTTTTCCAGTTTCAAATAGCATATAACATCAGATACCCACTGACTTAAAAGAGGAGAGTTAAGATTCTTCCAGTTGAGCAAGATAAGTCTATGTGCCAATAGTGTAGTAAAGGCGATCACAGTTTGTCTTTCTCCATTTTAAGCCCATCTGGGAGTACCCCAAACACAGCTGTTAATGGGTTAGGAGGGATTGTGACACATGAAAATGAGATACCAAGTTTGAAATTATATTTAAAATTTTTTGAA
The DNA here is from genome assembly GCF_900747795.2 of Erpetoichthys calabaricus. NCBI lineage: Eukaryota > Metazoa > Chordata > Cladistia > Polypteriformes > Polypteridae > Erpetoichthys > Erpetoichthys calabaricus. The sequence goes on along the minus strand of NC_041400.2, from coordinate 67,401,494 downwards.
TGGACAGCTATTTCATTTCAGTGTGAGCACCATTTTGTAATGCACATGAAATGCATCACAAAGAGGCAATGGTTTGCAATTCCCTTTTATAGAGTAAACCCCATCCTACCCTCTCAGGGTTGATTCTCCCGTGTGCAGAACTGAACTCTATTAAAATAATTTATTATTGTTATCCTCCATTGCATCACTGGTTAGATGCAGCACTCAATTTTTCTGTCTCTTTATTTTAGTTGCTTTGGTATTTTTTTTTTTTTTTTTTTTTTTAAATTGTAGGGCAATGTGTTTCATTAACTGATGCAAATTATTATGTAAATGTTGATTTTATACACTTTTGAAACAAAAATTACTTTTCCAAGGAAAAAAAAAGTAAGAAACTAAGCCTAGTTGAAAATCATATAAATGTGAAATATCAATTATCAGGTTCAAAACAGAGGTCAATAATTCAATGTCAAAAAACACAATCAAGGTCCTAAACATTCTAAATCCTTTTTTAAAATAAACTCAAAGAAAATCACTAGTCTTGTTTTTGAATATCCAAAGCTTGAATATTAGGAATGGCATGTCGCCATCTTTAGTAGCATTCATGTGATGTCACATCCATCAACAATATCAAAACACACATCTGGAAACTCACATCAGCACTATTAATAATACTAGCCATGACAAAAAATAAATTATTAAAATAGTGATAACAATTAATAACAAAAATAACAGTAGTAGTGAAAAAACTAGGCAGAATGTATTTTTAAGATTGAAAAACATACTTTTGACACAAGGATTTTAAAAGAAAACAATTTAAATAATCATTTATTTCTCTGCCAAATACATATTCAATTAGGTAAGCAACTTAAACGGCCAGAGTATCAGCCAGAGAATTCAGAAACTGGCTTCAGTGTTGGCACTCATTTGTACAGACCATGGATCAGACTACTTTCTTGGAATATGTGGGAGAAGACTCTGTTAAGAAGGTTCAAAAAGGATCACTCACCCATTTTCTTAAACTGCTTTAATTATCATTTTTAGCAAAGAAAATTAGTCTCACAACAATACCTACTGTATGGTTGAATGGAATGCCGGTCCATCACAGCACGTAACTGGTGGCTGATAACTAAAATAAGAGAGCTTCTTGAATTAATCATTTCAGCTGGTAGATTTTATAATCAGACCAAACAGATAAATCACAAAGACGTGAACTCACCTGGGCCACAACCAAATCAACCAAGAGTGAACATGAGGCCCAGTTAAGATGTAAACCAAGAAGCATCAGTGAAAGAGCCCACATACTAGTTTCTACATTATCAAGAACAAAAAGCTTCACAATCCTAACACAAAATCTCTTTTGCTACAATGGAAAGATGCTTGATCTTTTTATGTAAAAGGCCAGAATAATAAAGCTCCATTTTAACCCTCTCACAGAGGCTGCTGACATGATGAAAATGCAACATGATTCTGTGCACAAGTTTTATATTTTTCAGTTTAGAGAAGCAATGATTTTAGGCAGAATGTGACACACCACAAAAGATATATCCCATGAGTCAGAAATATGTCAGTTGACATACATACAGTATCTGTGCTACAATTGCTCCACCCAGTCATAAGAGTATTCTGCAGTCAAAATGTGAAAGGGGTATTAGTGTGCATCTTTTGCTTTTTCACTAAGGGAGCAAGCTGCTGAAAAAGATTGAAATGAAAACCTCTTTATTTTTTATTGCTCAGCTACAACATCCCTCTTATTTACAGATCATAACTCAAATGTTGCATTGTTTAACATGGCAGAGGAATACTATGAGATAATTGAACGTCAACGGCTATATGCCAAAATAAACCAATTCTGTCAAAGTTTAAAATTTCCAATCTTAACAAACATAGAGGACTTTTTTTTGGTATTTGGTACGCTGTATTTGTCTGATTATCTAATTGTTCATCCTCTTCTACTTGGAAACATATACAGTAGTCTGTAATCTTCATGAAGAATACAATTCACCTATGCACCAGGTTAGGTACACACCACTATAAAGAAGCAATACAGCATACAATAATCAAATATCAAAATAAGCTTTTTGCAAATATGTATTTCTCCAGTCCCAGACTGAAAGGAAGCAGCCAGTTGAGAGACTACAAGAGTGACCGATTCCTTGAAGGACAAGTGAAGGATTAGGGGATGCAAGGTACAAAGATTGCAGGTGATGTTAAAGAGAGTTTTAACCTGTTTTTTTTGTACCCAAAGTAGAGTAATCACTGACACCAGAAGCAATCAAACAGATTCTAGAATCAAGTTGAGGCAAAGGCTCATTTGGTGGCAAGAAGCAAATATGGTCAAGAACGACTGAAAAATAGGAAGTCAAGTATTATGAGCAGTTTGATAAGAGAGCAAATTAATGTGCTACTACACAAGACACACAGGGATGCAAAACCTGCACAGTCAGACTAGGAGTAGCAGATGATGTTTTGTAATATTTTGTTTAATTTGTGTGTTCATCCTTTTGTATGTCCTTCTATTGTGTGTTTAGCCAATAAATTGTCTATTTCTGGACATTTTGGCTATCTTGGGGTTATTCTACAGAGGAATGCATGTACGATCTCCAGACCTTTAACATGTATACAGTTTATGCATTAGCCTGTACACCTTCACATGGATTTAGTACTTAAATGGTAGACTTGAAAAAAATAAAACCGAAATTTAAAAATTTGTGAAAAACAAGTCACGGCTTAACTGACAACCTGTATAATTGAAGATTAGACCAGAAAAAGTAAAAGAATCTCTACACAAGTGGATAAGTATGAAATGTACTTTAAACTACTGGGGTAAAAATTCATCATCATCCTAAAATGTTTGTAAATCTGACCCCATGGTTAAATAGACATTTAGGAAAACATAAAAAATGTTGTTTCTCATTGCCCCCTACAATAATGCCAACAAAATGTACATTTATGGATGTATTATTTTCATAAATTTATATTTTATAATAAAATAATACTCTGTATAAACTGCAACCCTGTGCTAAGCTGATTCATTTTGACAATATTAGTTCTTCCAGATAATGTAAATTGAAGAGATGGTCATACAATACATCTTTCTATCACTGTAGGAATTCTTCCAATATACCTGATTCACATAATGCTGATGAATCAAGATTTATGATATAAAGCACCATTTCTTCTACATAAAAATATACATTTTATTCAAATTCATCCCTTATGATATCAAAGAATATCCATTAGTTTACAGATGTGGATAGTGAAAGGTTCAACAGAAATGTCAAATACCATAGGCAACAACGGGTAGTCTTGACTTTTTCAGTTATGAAGAAAAGTATTCAGATATTATTTAAACACTAGTATATACTATTTCAATCCATGAACATCCAATCTTAAACTTCCATAGTATAGTAAATAAATATCAACATTTAACTTCATCAGCATATTTTTCCCTAATCTTAGATTTAACCACCCAGTTTAAATTAAGTAGATTTTATTTATTTTCTATTAGAAATCTAGATATCCAGTAGAAATTCTGATGACAACAGTCAATATTAACTGTACACACTTTGTAAAATGAAAAAATCAATATGAAGCAGCAAGAATCTTTCATTACCACAGTAGGTTGATTTCTCAAATGCTTACAAAACAAGAGGGGATAAAATTTAAATAATTCAAATAATTAGACTCACTGTCTCTATACCTTACAATACAATGAAAGCTACTTGCTACTACATTCTAGAATGGCATATTGCAGTAAATACAAACTATTAAACCAATAGATAGCAATAAAAACAATATTAATAACTTAACTGTATGAAATTAACAATAAATATATAACAAATATAAGTAATATTTACCAAAGAGAACAAGTAACAGTCATAAAATACAAATAACAGATGCTGTATACAGAGTTGACAGTTTAATAACTCATAGTTATCTACAAGTATATTGCAGTTTCTCAAAATGAAAAATGTTAAAAGGAAATTACGGAGTATTTCTGAAAAATGTCACAACAAAAAATGTCTTACTAGTTATCAATAGAAGGCCTAAAACAAAATGGTAACTGTTTCTCCTTAGCCTTCTTTGTTATCTATCAAAAACTGGTCCACACTCACACATTTGTAAAAGTTACCCTAAATATCATTTTCCAAATATACATGTTGACCGATTCCATTCTAAGCCACCTCTTTAGAAAGCATTCATGCGGTCCTATGTCTGCACACATTCTGGTCCATGCCTTCAGCTACAGAAAATACATTACTGCCATCCACATTCTACTTGTTCATGTGAAATGTATTTAAGTGAGCTTCTTGTATTCGGTATACTTTCAGAATTGTAGCAATTTTTTTCTTGTTTTGGTCTTGCTTACTTTCTTTGTTTTTCAACATAGTTTTACACACCGATGACAATTTCTGCTAGCCACTAGCCTCATATTAATAGAGCCACATCTTCATACAGCAGCTTAGTGGATATTGAAGGGTATAAACAATAATCCAAAAATTCAGAATAACATGATGCTATCTAACCAAAATATTCTGCACTCAACTAAGAAGGCTGTGAAGTTTTTACATGAATCCATTTTGATTTTGATTAAACTGAAGTAATATTTTTTGAGGTCTTTTCTAGGATATATTCTTTCACATTATGACTTAATTTGTAAATGAACCTTTAGCATTAACTGTGTTCTACAAATCACTCTTAACATGTATCACTATAAAGAAATGCAGCTTTTGTATTTACCTGAATATATCTTGCTCACCCCACTTTTTATCAGAAACTGAAATGAAGATGGGGGTAAGTGGTATGGTCAAAAATGTATATCATGATATAAATAAAATTCTCACTGTCTCAGCAGATACAGGTATAACGGAATTGATAAAAGTGCAGCTTCTTTCTCTGTCAATCACCCCGACCCCAAGCATCCTCTGCTCCAGACAAGACTCTTCCTGTTTGCATTGACTCACCAATCAGGTTCGTCCACACATCACTCTGGGAAATCTTATTAAAAGGGTATTACACATAGTTCAAATACAAGTCCATACACAAAGACATTACCTTTAAGTCACTAATACACTGATATAAAAGCCCCCTTCCAATTTCCTTTTGCAAGGACAGATTTGACTGTTTTGTGATAGAACATGTTTTATGTGTGTTAGCAAGTTTTCCATTAATTTAATCTGGTGTACTGAATCAACCAGTTTGTAGCCCACTCCTAAATAAAGGTAATGAAATCCAGAACCGATGCTAAAATTTACATAAAACCAAACACTTATTTTTAAATTATCATGAAAGGTGAAGCCCTTAAGACATAATACTCCATACTACCTGCTTCCTATTCCACAGCATTCTATCAAATCCATGACAGACTACATTTAAAAAACACTGGGATCCCTATACACACACCCACATTCACAAATCAATCCTGATATTAATTAATTTAACCTGCAGTTAAAAAAATACACATTGCTTATGGGCCAGGAGAAACATCATGGGGATGGCTATCGTACTGTAAGTTTCTTGCACACTAGAGCCCGGGATATTCAAAATAGGCCCCACAAACAAGCAAACGTGAAAAAATGCCAAGCCAAGATCAGATTATTGAAATGAACCAATGACAGAATAGGACAAAGATTCTGAAGACAACCAGAACAGTTATAATCACAGGAAAAATTGGATACCAGAATCTACAACCTATTACTGTCATGACATGGAGTCAGGATCATAGCAAAAAAGAGAATTAAGCCTTCTCAAGGGTCACAAGCCAGGCCAGGACTCAACACTAACAACTGAAAGTGAATTAAGTCTCAAAAATAAATATAAATGTCCCAAACTATCAAAAGAGCACATCAAAGGAGAACATAAAACCTTCAGTTGAAGTGACATATCCACCAAATAATCTTAATAAATCAAAAATATTTAATTAAGAAAGAAAAAAATTAACAAAAATGGTCAAAAGAGCAAAAAGGAATTGACAAAAATGGCAATCCACAGCAATCACTTTCCAATACATAATCCAGTAACAGTAAACCCAAAACAGCAACAAAAATGCAGAAAGCAGAACAAAGAAGAAAAACAATACTCATAGTAAACTGCAAATCAACCTTACCGCCTCTTTTCTGACTGAATATATAGATGAAAGGAGGATCCCGAAGTTGTGATGTCAGGATGGCCATGCCTCCTGAGGCCCCACCCACAAAGTACACAGAATGACCGCACATTTAAAGTTGCAGGACATAATTACTACACCATATACAAAAACATATAAAAACATGAAAAATAGTCACTCATAAACAACAACACATAAAATATACAGTAATATACTAGGGGGGGCACAAATCATCCCTAAATTGTAAAAATAAAAAACTTTATTATTCAACATACAGCAATTACATTTTAGTCAATGTCAAAACACCACACTTGAGATACAAAACACTTGTCTCAGTGCTTCTTATATTCCTGGACTCAGGTTTGGTTACTATGACTGGAGCCTCCTTGGCAGACTAAATAACAAGACAATAGGCATGTGATACCTAGTAGCGTAGTTGATAACTATGCTCTACTCTTGTGCTATTGATCAATTCCATGGATTTTTGAGTTCCCCTTGTATGATATAAAAACGAGACTCAGTCCCAGAGGGAGCTTTACAGAATTCAGTGTACTTAAATTAGTAACAAACAAGGCAACAGTGACAGGCAACATGGGTAATTGTCATTTGAGAATGGTTCCATAAACATGAAGTCCACTTTATTATACTACTATGTTCCGCTCTGTAATAATGCCTCAAGCCTACTGATGTCTACTGATGAACTGTTAAGAGCTTGTTCCCAAGAGAACTGTATACTTGTGTATAACTACAAACTACAAAGCTGAATTGCATCAAAATTGTTGATTATTTTATACTGTCCATTTGGCAAACCTTTTAAAGGTCAAGCACTGAAAACACCCAAACTGTTTTTTAGACTAAAGTGAACCATATTCACTATTAGTCAGATGTACCTAGACGTTGCTAATCTCCCTATACCACAACATGCAGAATGAGAAATATACTCTATTCAAAATAGCAAATATTAGTTGTTGATGATGCTTATACAGATAACAGAGAAGCATAAACTCTCCAAAATTAAAAAGCAACCTACCCTGTCATGGTACCCACACTTTTTGTATTCAATACCAGTGAAATTTCAAGATACAGATTGGGAGAATGCTCTGATTAGAGTGCATTGCCACATCCACCACACGATGAACCACCCGGATTAGAACCCAAGTGCAGCCGTGCAACAGGTGACACCTCAGGATACTCAACACCTATTTTTTACATTTTTTTTTATTTTATTGATGTTATTGAAATCACACACAACATTCCATACAAATAAATCACTTTTTACAAAAATAAGATCAAAAACAAATCAACCCCCACCCCTGACAGAGAGCTAAGCCAGCAGAGTAACTCTTAAAGCTAGTAAAAATAAGTAAATAGATGAATTAATAAGTTAATAAAAATAAATGGAGAAGAAAAAAAGAAAAAGTGGAGATAATCTGCTTCCTCTGTGCTTTAAAAGCTTATTCTAAAATGTTATTGATTAGATCATGCTAGGTTTTGAAAAAGTTCTTCACAGATCCTCTAAGTAAGAATTTGATTTTTTCCAGTTTCAAATAGCATATAACATCAGTTACCCACTGACTTAGAATAGGAGAGTTAGGATTCTTCCAGTTGAGCAAGAGAAGTCTACGTGTCAATATTGTAGTAAAGGCAATCACAGTTTGTTTGTCCTCTTTAAGCCCATCTGGGAGTACACCAAACACAGCTGTTAATGGATTAGGAGGGATTGTGACACCAAGGCTGTCTGAAAGGCATTTAAAGATTTTTTTCCAAAATGATGTTAATTTGGTGCAGGTCCAGGACATGTGGCCTAGAGAGGCTAGAACTTGATTGCAACGTTTGCAGGTTGGATCTTGCCCTGAAAACATTTTGGACAATTTTAAGCGAGACATATGAGCTCCATATATAATTTTGAGTTGAATAATTATATGCTTTGCACATATGGAGCTTGAGTAAATTCCCCGCATTGCTACCTTCTGTCAAAACCTATTTTTACTACGAAAAAAATAAAAGAAATCCCATTCAACTGATTTTCTTCAAAAGTACCCCCATTATTCAACTGAACAATATTGTTCTCTTTTCTGTAATAGAATATTAAACACATAAATACTAACACTAACAACAGCTTTAAAATACAGTAATCCCTCGCTATATCGCGCTTCGCCTTTCGCGGCTTCACTCCATCGCGGATTTTATATGTAAGCATATTTAAATATATATCGCGGATTTTTCGCTGCTTCGCGGGTTTCTGCGGACAATGGGTCTTTAAATTTCTGGTACATGCTTCCTCAGTTGGTTTGCCCAGTTGATTTCATACAAGGGACGCTATTGGCAGATGGCAGCTTACTTTTCTCTTTCTCTTGCGCAGACTTTCTGTGATCCTGACGTAGGGGGATTGAGCAGGGGGGCTGTTCGCACACCTAGACGATACTGTAAAAACATAAAAAGATGTAATTGAACAAAATGTATGTGTGTACAGAAAATAGGACAGAATGATGAAACTTGTTTGTGTTTTGCGTACGTGACAAGAAGCATGTATACTTTCTGGAAGTTTTCTTTTGATGATGTGTGTGACAAGAAAATATACCTTTAGGGTAATGACTTTACAAAATTGGAAAAATACAATGAGTCAGGACGCTATTTTTATTGCTTACGTGGTCAACGATCAGGAGATTAGAAAGGTATAAAAGAGCAAGGACATCTACGCTCGAGGCAGATGAAGCGCGGTGTCCTAGGACTGTGTTTCTCTGACATTTTACCTTTGTCTGGTATGTATCAATAAAAGGTTTTGACTAATTTTAATTTTCTTCTCTGTCTTCAGTCACAAAAAGTGTCCACAGTTTTTGGCGCCCGGACGTGGGGCAAGAGACGGCCGGTCGACTCCTCCAGCGAGACCATTTCAGTGATCCGTCTTACCAGCGGACTGCCGTCAATTTGAGTACTCCGGCAGCAGAGCATGCAGCTCCGGCAAAAGTTAGGACTGCCCTGTCCTGAAACAGTTCTTGCGTGAGGAGTCCCTGGTCTCCTCTTTGCTACATCCACAGTGACTGAACGGATTTCCAGACAGAGCTTGCACACTTCCAGACTGGGGTAAGCACCGGGGGATTTCCGAACATTTTTTTATTTTCTAAATAACGGGAGGGCGAGTTTCCTGTTGACCGTCTAGTCATACTCATATCTCAACGGGTTGCTTAAGGTGATGGAGACTTGACCCAAGCAGTTTGACGCATACGAAAGGTCTGACGAAAGGATACTGGCCTCACCCATATCCTAGACTCGGCTGGACGTATTGATGTAGTATTCTGCTGAACCGAATCGGACACGAAGTCACCTGAGCTGGAATCCGGGGATGTGAGCGGACAGGCTAACGGGACGAGTAACGGGGTGGTATGGAAATATAAACCGAAAAGAGCACAGATTGCAGGATTGCTGTTAGGACGGAATAAATAAATCTACATACGGAATAAGCAACAATACCGTGTTCTCCTGGGAACTGGGACAGGACCGATAGTTAGGTGTCTCCCCTTGGGACTAAAGAAGGGAACAGTAAGGGAATAGTGAGTGGCACACTTAATACCTCGCTGATTCATACGTACAAGGGATTAGGCGAATCAGTATATAGTTGGAAAATTAAATACAGAACCCGGGAGAGCAAGGGGACATAATGGGAACTTATAACAGTAAGCCTGTTAATCGCCGCACAGGGGGATCAAAATCATTAATGCTGGAAGAATTATTTTCGGAGGATCAACAGACGCCCCGTAAAAAATGGGTCTCCTAGAAAATTTATAGAAAAGAAGACAGGTTTAGATTTATCCTATTATTTTTTTCCCCTCCTCAGAACCAACCTCAGGCACCTCTATTATCCCCTCCTCTATCCCCCATTCCGACTGCCCCCCCCCTGCACTACAACTAGCAGAAGTTTCCCCTGATGATTCCCCAGGCACAGATCACTATGACCCCTCAACCCATCGTGATGACCCACCCTGTACTAGACAAACCCCCGTCTCCAAATGCACTCGAAGTCAAACCTCCACTCACAAACCAGCTCCAACTTTTTTCTCTTCTGATCCTTCACCTTCACTTACTTGCCCTTTAATAGAAGTTCCCAATCCCCATTATAACCCTGCCCATCCAGCTGGACCCCAAAATCCCACAACAGTTATGATAAATCGGAATTGGGACATCCAAGAACTAAAAGATGTCGTGAATGCACTTCCAGATCCAAAGGAAGTAGGAGGACTAAAATTTGTTGAACAACTTGATCAGTTAGATAGCATGTATAAGCCTAATGCTGCTGAATGGACCCAGGTACTTTGTCGAAAGCTTGGGACCACATGGGCCACTGTTAGCAGGGGTGTCCGCAATGACGTTCCATGGGTATGGAACCCAGCTTTAACTCGAGGACAGGGGATAGGTGGAGAAGGCGAATTTAACCCACAATGGGAGGCGTTGAGACAAAATATTGCAGAAAAATATAAAAAAGGAACGGACTGGTCCCTTATTTCTGCTGCAAAACAAAAGAGAGACGAAACGGTTGATGAATGGGCACATAGGATTCAAGACCTTATGGCTAATCACTCGGGCTTGGGAAATGCTGATGACCGCACCCGAGCTGCAGTTCCACCTTTTGTTTCCGGTTTGCACCTTGATATACAAAACAAAGTCCGCACTTCCTGTATTGAGTGGGAAAGTGCCACGTTTGATGAAGTCAAACGACATGCTGAACATGCCGAATCGAACTCTCATGCCAAATTATTGGCAGCACAGATGAACTATTATACCAGGAATACTCCTGACCAAGGTCGAGGATATGGCTTTAGAGGAAGGGGACGAGGACGAGGAAGAGGACGAGGTGGTTTTAGAGCTCCTCCTGTTGACCACACTAAGAATCCTTTTATTCCCTCTCCCTTAAATTCCAATGCTAATTCCTTCTCTTGCTACGCCTGTGGTGAAACTGGACATTTTCGTCGGGAGTGCCCTCACAGACAGCAACAGCCCCCACCTCCCCTTATTCCACCTGTTTTCTCTGACACCCCTGACTAACAATACTGGCCATAGGAAAACGCTGGGACCTCCAGCCACTCTTTTCAACTACCTTTGCTCACCCATAATTCAGAGACTGATCCTTTACTGACATTGTTTGTTGATGGCACTGAGACTGTTTTCTTAATCGATACTGGTGCCACTCGATCTACCCTCTTGCTGGCAAAGGTCCCTGCCTCAAACGAAACTGTTACTGTGCTTACTGCTTCTGGACAACCTCACCTTCTTCAAGTATCAAAACCTCTTCAAGTCCAGTCACGTCCTGGCGGACATACTTTGTTCAACCCCAAAAGTTGTTGTGTCAAATTACCCCTTACCCCAAACCCTCTTTTGCAGCATGACTTTAGATATTTCCCCACACACCATTCTCCTCAAAGCCCTACACTCTTTTTCCCCTTGTCTTTTTCCCAATTTACAGGCCCCTGACATTTTACACTGTACTGCCCAATACTTCCCTATAGAAGTAGACACCACCTGGCTAGAATCTTTCCTTACTTCTGGTATTTGCCCCGAAACCCTTCACATCTCCTGTGTTTTTATTTCATCCACAAAGGCAGCTGCTTCTGTTCATCTTACATGCTCACAGCACATATATTATCTTGGCGGCACAGTGCCTCATATTTCCTTAGCAAAATCACGCACTGTTAAATGGGAGAAAATAGGACCATGGGTGGAAAAATGCCTTGAAAGAACAGACTGGTTACAAGTTACTCCAGGTATTTTTGATACTCCTGACCGCTTAAGGATAGCCCATTGTGAGCCTCTGGTGATCCACCCGAAATCCTCCTTCCGCCCGCACCGTGCCCAATATCCTCTGTCTCCCGAAGCAGAGGCTGGCATCTCCGCCGTACATCCCGATCTCGTCAAACGCGGTACCGCCGTTAGACATAGACCGTCATGCCTCAGGGATACAGAGAAGCCCCTTGTGTATATGGACAAGCTCTTGCCCAAAATTTAGACGGCGTTTGGCCGGAAGTAGTAAATTTAGACGGCGTTTGGCCGGAAGTAGTACATTGATACAGTATGTAGATGGAAATGATATGTAGCGCTACGGAAGAAGATTGTACAATAGATACCCAGAAATTGTTGCTGTTTTGGGGGGACAATGGCCATAAAGTTTCTAAAGTTAAGCTGCAGCTAATCAAAACAACTGTAAAATATCTAGGTCATGACATTATGTATGGAACAAGAGCTCTCTCTAGCGATCGCATTACAGCCATCCAAAATCTTCCTAGACCGGTCACAAAACAACAGGTTATGTCTGTTTTAGGTATTCTGGGCTACTGCAGACAGTGGGTTCTAAATTTTACTGAAAGAGCACAGCCGTTGCAACAATTGGCTAATACTCCTGGCATCCTCCTTTTGGCCAGGTCCAATGGAATGAACTGGCTGAGAAGGCTCTCTGTACCCTCAAAACTGCTCTTCTATCTGCGCCTGCGCTAGGTTTGCCTGATCATTCTCGTCCATTCACTTTGTTCGTGGACGGAAAGCAGGGATTTATGAATGCAGTACTGACGCAACAACATGGAGATAAACAAAGACCGGTGGCTTATTTTTCTAAAAAACTGGATCCAGTGGCCGCAGCACTTCCTCCGTGTCTTCGTGCTGTGGCTGCAACAACAGAAGCTGTATTAGCAAGCACGGATGTAGTTCTCATGAGCCCCCTAACAGTTAAAGTGCCTCACGCTGTACATTCTATCCTAGTACAAGCCAAAACTTCACATCTCAACTAGTTACGCAGTGGTCCAAGGGGACCGCCTGCTGGAAGCAAATCGAATTTCATCAAGCTTAAGTGCACAAGCAGCTGAACTCATAGCACTCACTCGAGCATGTCAGCTGTCCGAAGGGAAGATCGTAACAATTTATACGGATTCCAGGTATGCTTTTGGAGTCTGCCATGATCATGGAGCATTATGGAAACTAAGGGGATTTAAGACCAGTACTGGCAAACCCATCCAACATCAGAAATTGATCGAATCCCTTTTAGAAGCCATAACCAAACCATCGAAGCTAGCGATTGTTAAATGATAGCTCACACAGGAAAACAGGATCCTGTTAGCAAAGGAAATGAATTAGCTGACCACTTTGCTAAAGAGGCTGCATATAATAACACACCAATTTCTTTATTCCAACAGAGAAATGACCAGGACCCTGATAATCAAATTATTTCTTTACAGAGTGCAGCCACGGATATCGAAAGGAGAAAATGGTCCAAAGAAGGGTCCCTCTCTGATGGAGTCTGGACTCATAAACACACTAACAAACCTTTTCTCCCAAAAGCCTCTTTCCCAGGGATGGCAAAAATCGCCCATGGCCTCGATCACGCAGGAAGAGATGCCATGGTTCGAGATGTTGAAAAACATTGGGAAGCTGTAGGTTTCTCTACATATGCAGAGCAATTTTGCAGATGCTGTGCAATATGTCAAAAGTTTAATGTGGGAAAAGGTACCCAGGTAAGTCCCCGCCGTTACCCCTAATCCAATGGGTCCGTTTGAACACCTCCAAATGGATTTCATTGAACTAACCCCGTCTAAAGGGTACCGATATTGTCTTGTGATTGTCGATGTGTTCTCCCGATGGGTAGAGGCTTTCCCTTCAAAACACAACGATGCCAAAACAGTAGCTAAAGCACTAATTAAAGAGATTATTCCAAGATGGGGTATCCCTCAAAAGTTACAAACAGATAATGGCACTCATTTTGTGAACTCAGTTATAAATGAATTAACCACCTGGCTCCAAATTAATGTGCACCATTATTGTAAATACCATCCTCAAAGCGGAGGCATCGTAGAACGATGCAATGGCACTTTAAAAGCTAAACTCGCAAAAATTTGTGAACAAACTAATTTATCATGGCCGGATGCACTACCCTTAGCTTTAATGGGACTAAGGGTACGGACACACCGACAACTGGGACTATCGCCGTTTGAGATTCTGACCGGACGTCCCATGCCCGTTGGCATGGTTGTAGGAAATGTGAATTTGCATACTGTGGACAATGATCTTCTCTCTAGTCTTGCAGGTTTACGAACCTCGTTGAAGGAAATCCACCAGCAGGTTCATCAAGCCTGGAGGACCAGCCCCCTTTCCAAGGATTTACCAATTTCCTTGGGCACCTGGATCCTGGTTCGAGATACTCGGAGGAAACACTGGCATCAGCCTAGGTGGAGAGGACCATTCCAAATTCTTCTATCCACACCACACGCCGTGAAAGTTGAAGGACTGCCTGCCTGGATTCACGCCTCACATGGCACCCTTGATTGCTGTGCTACTATGCTTTTCTTTTCCCTTGTCTACTGCCCTGGTCACCTTGACTTTCCCGTTAGGAATTAACACATCAGTGCAGTTTGATTTCTGCTCTATTATCAACTGTGGGACTGGTCGACAAGCCCAGTGGACCGGATCTGACAAATACGTGTGTATGAGGGGAAGTGACTGCGACAACTGGCAATGGGTTTTTGCTAACACTGGAACTGAGGACTGGGGTTATCAACCTTTTGAGGCCCAAAAATACGGTTTGAAAAATCGGTTTTCTATCATAAAAGGACATGCCTCTCATGAATGTGCTGACAACCATTGTAACCCCTTGATCATTACTTTGAAGAACCCCTCTTTACATGACTCAGGTATTTATGTATTAGGGGCATATGTATCTGGAACAGACCCTTTAGGGAGATTTCTAATTAAGATTGACAATCCTGTTACTAACACCCCTCATTCTCTGGCACACACACCCATCTCCCCAACTTTTGGTTCAGATTTTTCTCCTGTTAAGATTATGAATATTTCCACCCTTTCATCCACTTTTTCAGTAGAAACTGGTTATGGGGATCAGAATAGATGGTTGCAGTGGGTTCTCTATTCAGCTAAGCAAGTTAATCGTTCTCATTGTTATGCGTGCGCTGCAGCCCGTCCCCATTTAGCTACAGTCCCTTTCCCATTATCTAACATTTCTGACCCCGTGGGGTTGCCCTGCCTTCTGTACTTATTCACTACTTCCAAGAAACCCCTCTCTGGTTCAAAGTGTTCTAATCTATCTATTCTTTTTCCCCCCACCCGTCACATGGATACCCCTATGTTTCAAACTCACGAAGGAAATTATACATGTTTCAAATCTTATGGAACGACATGGGTAGGAGAATTACCATTTTCTTTCTGTTCTCAAACTTTTCAGGTTAACTTTTCTCTGAACACCGTTCTGTCTTGCTTTCTTCTCTCCCAAACCACTCCTAGATCAGATATTTGGTGGATGTGCTGTAGGTCCAAATTATTTGCCACCCTTCCCCCTAACTGGTCTGGTACCTGTGCTCCAATCCAATTAGTTATGCCTTTTAGACTTCTATCCTTACCTCCCTCTCACTCCCCATATTATTCCACACCTCCTTTTTATTTCCGACATACCCGCTCCCTTTTCCATATGCCTACTAATATCTCCTTACATGGCCCTGGAGTATACATAGATGCTATTGGAGTCCCTAGGGGTGTCCCAGACAGATTTAAAGCTAGGGATCAAGTTGCTGCCGGTTTTGAATCTATCATACCCCAAATTACTATTAATAAGAATGTAGACTGGATTAATTACCTTTATTATAACCAACAACGTTTCCTTAACTTCACCAAAGACGCTATTGAAGGCATACATGAACAGCTTGATCGTACTTCTCTGATGACTTGGCAAGGTCGTCTAGCCCTGGACATGTTACTTGCGGAAAAGGGAGGTGTCTGTGCTATGTTTGGTGATGCTTGTTGTACATATATTCCAAATAATACCGCGCCAGATGGATCAATAACTCGTGCATTGGCAGGCCTCACTGCTCTCTCTAAAGAACTTTCCACTAATTCTGGCATTACAAATCCCTGGGATCAGTGGTTTACATCCTCCTTCGGATCCTGGGGACAATGGATAAGATCTGTTTTCATTTCTTTGGTTGTGGCAATTTGCCTCCTCCTCCTGGTTGGTTGTTGTATTATCCCTTTGTTTCGCTATATAATATCTAAGTACTTTACCGCCTCTATGGAAAGGGCATATATGCTACATGAGGAGCGCATGTCTCGTATAGCTTCTTCCATTTTCTTTCCCCCTTCCCCTTCATCAACCATTTCAAGATAGAATTATATTGCCCACATCATTTTGTTCAAAAAGGGAGGAGTGTAAAAACATAAAAAGATGTAATTGAACAAAATGTATGTGTGTACAGAAAATAGGACAGAATGATGAAACTTGTTTGTGTTTTGCGTACGTGACAAGAAGCATGTATACTTTCTGGAAGTTTTCTTTTGATGATGTGTGTGACAAGAAAATATACCTTTAGGGTAATGACTTTACAAAATTGGAAAAATACAATGAGTCAGGACGCTATTTTTATTGCTTACGTGGTCAACGATCAGGAGATTAGAAAGGTATAAAAGAGCAAGGACATCTACGCTCGAGGCAGATGAAGCGCGGTGTCCTAGGACTGTGTTTCTCTGACATTTTACCTTTGTCTGGTATGTATCAATAAAAGGTTTTGACTAATTTTAATTTTCTTCTCTGTCTTCAGTCACAAAAAGTGTCCACAATACGGACGCTCGTCTAAAAATGCTGAAAGATTATCTTCACGTTGCTATCTTTTGTGCAGCTGCACGGTGCTTCGCATACTTAAAAGCTCGAAGGGCACGTATTGATTTTTGCTTGAAAAACAAACTCTCTCTCTCTTTGTCTGCTCCTGACGGAGGGGATGTGAGCTGCCACCTTCAACAGCTTTGTGCCGCGGTGCTTCGCATACTTAAGCCAAACAGCCCTATTGATTTGTTTGCCAGAGATTGTTTTCTCTATCTATGTGACATTCTGTGCTCCTGACAGGCACTCCTTTGAAAAGGAAGATATGTTTGCATTCTTTTAATTGTGAGACGGAACTGTCATCTCTGTCTTGTCATGGAGCACAGTTTAAACTTTTGAAAAA
The DNA here is from genome assembly GCF_900747795.2 of Erpetoichthys calabaricus. NCBI lineage: Eukaryota > Metazoa > Chordata > Cladistia > Polypteriformes > Polypteridae > Erpetoichthys > Erpetoichthys calabaricus. Next base: position 67,384,424 of record NC_041400.2, on the reverse strand, counting down.
GAGACAAATGTTTGTTTGCAGTGTTTGAATAACGTTCCTGTCTCTCTACAACCTCCTGTGTTTCTGCGCAAATCTGTGACCCAAGCATGACAATATAAAAATAACCATATAAACATATGGTTTCTACTTCGCGGATTTTCTTATTTCGCGGGTGGCTCTGGAATGCAACCCCTGCGATGGAGGAGGGATTACTGTAGTGGTATACCCATCAATAGTTACCCAACTATCATTTAAGAAAACTAGTATGTTCAATCATAAATATCAAAATACAATGCAGAACTTTCATTTTAATGTGTGATAGACACATGGATTCCCCCAGTTATAACAAGAAGGGTTTATAATCTTGGTGTGATTTCAGTATTTGGTTTAAAATGGATGATATCATCATGAACTACCTACCTGATTTATCTTACTATGTGCACATTCTAAATGTATTCTTTGATATTTTCTCTTCAGTAACTGAAAAATACTGCTTAAACTTAATACTAAAATTAAATATTCAAACATTATTATATCTTTTGAATTAGTGAACTCCAAGATAATTCAGGTTATTTTCATTTCAACAAACTTTACAGCTACAGTATGTCTGCCACAAAATGCTTTTAAAATCTAGTCTGTCAGAGAATTGCAAACATATGACACAGATTTAGCGCTTGCAAATTCATATTTAGCAATGAACACAGTACATGTCATATTAATAGGAACATGTGCTTTGTGCTTCAAAACATTAAAACACTAAATGATTTTTATTTTAGTATTAACAAACAGTGTGGTACATTTCATCACCAGAGCAGATAGGCCAAATAGCCTCTTTGTCTGACACTTGCCTTGACTTTTACTTGTTACACCTACTGTTATTATTGCCGACGTGCACTTTCTTACTACATTGCACAGTTCTATATGCTTAACTATGGATTCGTGCAATATTTTCCCTGCGACTTTCACCTGTATACGACACTTAAAAAATGAATGGATGCTAAAATGGGTTTAATATCTCTTGAAAACCAGTCTGTGTTTTTGTTTTATGTTTTAATAATAAGCACAGGTCCCGCAATTGGGTGCTGAAATTCTTCTGTCTCAATCACAATTCCAGATTTCACTTGTGTGGTTTTTCTTTTTGGCATGTGTTAATACACCACTGTATCACCACTACTGTGAGCCATTTATATTGTTACTCATGTTTCTCTGACATGTTATTGTGCCATCTGAAGTAATTTGTCAACACTAGCAGTCATGCATGAGTGTGGTACTGACTTTCATCTGCTATTATCAATACTTTGAATAAGCTAGTACCATTACCTTTTCTTAATTTTCGTATTGACTTGGTATTGAAATATTAATTCTTGTGATATCCCTACGAAGGTCTGTGTCTTCTCGCAATGGGCTGTACCTTCTATACTTTCTGTGGAGGTGCCAAGGGGTCATTCTATCTACACACCAAAATCATCTCAACTGGCTCTTCTGAACCCAAAGAAGAAGCAGTTCCAAGGTTCTTCTGGTATTGCTATCACAAAGAATGAGCTCAGCAACCTGGTACAAGATCCTCATTTTGGTTGCATGCACAGGTAGTCCCCAGGTTACGGACATCCGACCTATGACTTACAAATGGGGCCGCAGCTGCAATACATGTGCCTCAGTAACCGCCGCTTCGTCATCTTCAGCCTGGGGACGCTGCAAGCGGTGGCTGGACGGAGGCTGGAGGGGGGCGATTTTGCTGCTCACCCATCACACATGGCTGCCCCATTCGTTCTCAGTGGGCGGCTGGTAATGCTGCAAGCGGTTACCCAGTTGTGGCTGAATGGAGGCCATTGAGGGTGAACGGGGCGGCGGGGGTAGCATTGTAGTGTGCATCAGGTGGCTGCCTGTTGAATAGGGGCAGTGGTGGGCGATTCACTACCCGCCTTTGGCCGCACCGTGTTCGTTCTCGGTGGGTGGACGCTGCAGGCAGCATACTGTAGTGGAGGTGACTGTGTGGTGGGCGGGTGATGAACCACCCCTCACCGCCCCATTTATACTCAATAGCAAACCTGCTTGTACTGTTACGCACATAGCAGGAAGTTGTCTCTTGTCAGTACATTAGACGTGTTGACAACGGGTGCCATCCTGCTGTGATAAGAGTGTACAGTGCTGTGCAGAAGAGCTCATCTTAACCTTTTGTCTTCACCCTTCAAGAATGTCTCTGAAACACAAATCTGATGCAAGTGCTGGTGATACAGTAAAGAACAGAAAAACCATCACCACTGAAAATAAAGTAGAAATAATAAAAAAGTCAGAGAGAGGTGAACCTCCATCATTCACTGGCAGAGCACTTGATTACAGTCAGTCAACAATAGCATTTATTAAAATAATGTACCTGTTCTGACTTACATACAAATTCAACGTAAGTACAAACCTACAGGCCCTATCTCGTACGTAACCCAGGGACTGCCTATTTTTGTGATCTCTTTCTTTTGGTTACTACTTAGACATTGTTACCACAGGCAAACCTGAAGATGTTGGCAGAGTGATAAAATGAAATGGACTTAACTCCTGCTTCATCAATTCACCAGAATCTCACAACCACTTCTTCTTGTACTTGAACTCCTCTAAAAGGGACAGTTTCTTCTTTTACTTGAAAAGACTGCTTGCTTCAATGCAAACAAATACATTTTGCAGACCAATAAACTGCCACCTGAGCGAACACAGTTTTGACTTCAAAACTTTTTATACTATATGATCTCTTCCGCATGTACAACACTGCTTTTTGTTTTGAGTAGAAGTAAAATAATAAGAAACTAAGCTATGTTTAGACCAAGTGCACAGCAAGACACACACTGCAATAGAAATTGTGTGAAATATGAAGGAAGGAGGTTTTTAAATATGCAGATGGCATGATTATAAAAAGGCACAGACTTAGGCTTACTACAAATCAAATGAAAAAAGGATGGGACATGAATTGACATGGGAGGAATAATCTAATATGGACATAAAATACTGTATACTGTATACCCTGCTGTTCTTTATTATATTCTATAAGTGCCTTGAGCATAGGAAAGGCGCTATATAAATAAAATGTATTATTATTATTATTATTATTATTAAAATAGTTCAAACCTTTTTTCCCACATCTCTCTATTTAGGTTTGAATACTATTCACATACAATGCACAATTAACTTTTAAAAACATATACTAGTTTGCACTTAAATGATTATTCATACTCAGAACAAAGTAAGTTACATTTACCTCTAATAACCAAAACATGAGAAACATGTAAATACCCTTATTCCACTTGTAACATCTAAATGCACTTGATGCATCTGATAAGATGATGGTGAAATTGTGTTTAAACCTTCCGGCTTCTGCTGCCACACCACTGCATATACTATATACAATGTGCTATTAATGGTTCATATGCTAAGTGGTATTTACAGCTGCTGTGGGATGACTGGCATACTCATGTAAGATTAAACAATCCAAACTTACTGTTGTCTCCAATGACTCAACAAGATGAGTGGCAAATGCTTTGGATGAATAGCACATATTTCAATCTTACAAAGAAAGAAAAACACAGAACTTAGTTCTATCTGCTCTCTCATCCAAGATTTCAAAATTGCAGAAAAAGCATGAGATACTGTAGTCTCACAGACTACATCAGTGTGTTAAATTAATAATTCTGATAAGCACAAATACAGTAATAGGAATGGTTAATGTAGAATGTGAATATTTGTAAAATAGCTGAGTAAATAATTATTTAAATTTAACTTTAAAATAAATGTTTTATCTATCCACCCATTCACCCTTTTGTTTATTCAAGCTAGAACTAATCCTGGCAGCACTGGGCAAAAGGCAATAACCAACCCAGGACATACCAGTCCATCGTAGGACCAGTTCTTGTACATTGTGGACATGTTGGACCCGGACACCGACTGGCTGACACAGAAAGTCTTAAATCACACATGTTAATTTACAACCCTTACCCCCAAGACAACACACAATGCATAATCACCAAACGCAGTCTCTTATGATTCCTCTCTGCTTCTTCGGCCGCCTCCAACTCCTCACTGGCAAGCTCCGTCCTTCTTCCACCGGACTCCGGCTTCCTGATTGGAGCAAGGCAGCCCCTTTTAAGCAGTCCCTGGATGTGTCGCAGGTGGCCCCTGAATAACATCCGGCAGCACTTCCGGGTGTGTTGGAAGTGCTGCAAGGGAATTCAGTCCAGTGTGGTGGAAGTGCTGCATACTCCAGACCAGGGGCTATCTAGGCACCCCTGGCTGTGGCCACAGTGTAGCACAGGGTTGGATCCTCCATCTTTGTGGCCCCCGTACAACCCAGGGGCGATGCCCCCTTGCGGCCCAGGGAAAAACACTGCCTTTCTTCCAGTACTCCCATAGTTCCGGCATCCCGGTGGGGCAAGGTCCCCGGACATCTGTCACAACATATACATTTTACAGGGGACCTGTGTAAACGTCAACTAGAATACTTGGAGAAAACCATACAAAATCAGCACAAAAATGTACAACCACTACAAATAAAGTTAACAGAGCTGATTCCAACACAGAAAATATATAAATAATACATTTCTCATTCAATTTTTGTATGTTGAGCCAAAATTGTACAATACAGTATTAAATTTTCTAAAATCATAAACCTACATAGGGTGGCAGGGAAATGCAGTATTTAGCACTACTGCTTCATGGATCCAGAATCCTGGGTTTGAATCCTATGTCTAGTAATTGTCCATGTGGAGTTTATATGCTGTCTCTATAACAAAACACTTTTAGTGCTGCCATAAGTAGCTGCCTGCTGCAGCAGTGCTCATGTATGTTTGTTTCTGTTGTTGTTTCATATTGTTTGATAACGTTTTTTGGATAACACAAGTTGTGAGAAAGGAGTCGTACTCTGGAGCTGGAGCTAATCGCTGTGCTGCCAGCAGAAGTACTGTGTAGATACAGAGGAAAGAGAGCAAGGGTCCGTCTCTGCAAATAAGAGCTGAAGGAATTGATCCTACCTGCCTTCTATGATTATGGGCAATGTAAGATCACTGGACAAGCTTTCAGTGCTGGTCATGAGCCAAAGTAAATTCAAACTCAGCAGTCTCATGTGTTTCAAGGCTTAGAACTGAAACTCTGAATTCCATGGTTGCATTGGATGAATTTAAAATTGTACCTGCGGGCAGAAGCAGGAGCAAAAGTGGTAGGGAAAAAGGAGGTAGACTTCCAATTTTTGTTAATGAAACTCTGGACAAAAACTGATCTGTAACCTGAATGTCGAACTGCTAGCTGTAGTCTTACATATTATATGCCGAGAAAGTTCTCAAATGCCTTTGTGCTGGCAGTTTACTTCCCACTCTCAGCAGGTACGGCAGTTGCAACAGACACAGTATATTCTGTGGTAAGTAAATTCATTACAGACCATCCCAGTGCTTTGATCACAACTTCTGAGGATATTAACCATGTTTCAATTTTCTCCAATCTCTTACCAGTTTGTGGACTGTACAACAAGGGAAGATTGGACCCTGGCCTTGTTATATGCCAGTGTTAAAGGGGCATATAACTCTGTTGCTTTGCCACCTTTGAGCAGATCTAATCATAATTTGGTACAGCTTATATCTGCATATAAACCAATTGTCCAGTGGCTGCCAGTCACCACCAGGATCATGTAGTAATGGACAGTGGAGGGTGAGGTGTCTCTTAAGGATGCCTTTGAGAATACTGACTGGAATATTCTCTTTCAGTAACATGGTGAGGACATTGAGGGATTCAGCCACTTTATCACAGACTACATCAGGTTTTGTGTGGAAAACAGTCCCCAGAGCGTTGCTTTCCCAACAACAAACCAAACATCACAAAAGACTTGAAAGCCCTACTGAATAAGAAAAATCTTACTCATGATCTACATGCTCCACAGAGCAATACTCCAACTTGGACAAAGCAAGAACCACAGTTAGGATATTCTCTGACTTTTCCAGTACTTTTAATACCATTCTGCATCATCGACTGGGGAACAGGCTAAGGCTATGCATCTTGATGACTCCACTATCTCATGGATAATTGACTACCTGATCATTACACAGCAGTATGTGAGGCTCGGGAATGTATGTCAGAAATGGAGGTGTTTAATGCTGGAATACAACAGGGAACTGTTTTGTCTCCCTTCCTGTTTACCTTCTACACAATGGACTTCCAGTATAATATCAACATTTGCCACTAACAGAAATTCTGAAATGACTCCTTCATCATATGCTGCATTAAAAATGGAGCCAAGTCAGAGAATAAGAGCCTTGTGGAGGATTTTGTCTTAAGGTGCAGGGAGAACCACATGCAGCTCAAGATCAGAAAGACAACGGAGTTGGTGGTGAATGTCTGGCTTGCCAAAGAGCCTGAGACCAGTAACCATTCAGTGAGAGGATGTGAAAGTTATAACATTCCAAACTAAATGCTTAAAATCTTTAAGTGTTCTTTGCAATATCTGCATAAAAATGCAGAATGTAAGTTGTTTATTTATTGATTGATTGATTGTATTATTTGTTTGAGTCTGTATCTTGTTTATTTATGTTTCTGCTGCTGTATGCATCTAAATTTCCTTTTGGGATTAATAAAGTTTAACTAATCTAATCTAATGTTTTTGAGGATCTTCCTCCAGGTACTCTAATTGTCCTCCAAAATTCCCAAAATTGTGCAAGCTAGGTTGACATAGTGATTTGTGAAATTGGCTCTGTTTGAATGTGGGGTGCATGCATGACATACTGGCACCTGTCCAGGGATAGTGTTTGTTTTTCACTCAATGCTACTAGGAACAAGCTCCCTATTACGCTGAACTAGCTTAAGTGAGTTTGAGAACATTATATTATAAACCTATCTATCTCTCTTTCAAATCTTTTTATAGTGAGTACATAATAGCATGAAGACTGACAATTTGCCAGTTTATGTGACCACTTGACAAAAGATTAAATATTTGTAATATCTAAATGATTGTTATCAGTCAGAGGTATGATGGGAAAGTTCAGGAAGAACAAAGAAGATGCTCTACTGCTAATTTAAGGGGAGCAGAACAATACTTTGGGAGTTCTAATAAACAGTGCAGCATGCAATTGCATAAGATGTCACAACACAGGTTAGATGCTAAGAGGATCTTTTACTGCATGACAGACATGTTTCCACAAGAGAAGGCTCAACTGAAGACCAACAAATCAGCCAGTATTAATGGCTAAATGGTCAAAGAAGCTGAACATCAAAATAGCTAAAGCAAAATGCTTTCACAAAGACTTTACAATTTTTTTGTACTACATTTTACTTACATACTCATTACTGCTTGTATATAATCACTATTTATGGAGTCTGCTCAACCTTTTCACAAAGCAGAGCTAATTTTCAAGAGCTGAAGCAATCTCTATCCCATACTACATACACACATGGAAAGCAACCTCTATTAAGCTTACTCTTTTGTGTTTTGTTCTGTGCTTTGAACAATTTCACACCAAGAAGACCCCATATGTCGCAAATTTCATTTGTGGATTTCTCCAGTTTAATTAATATTAATATGTCAAAATGTGCTTCTAGACCTTGAAGATGGTGAAGAGATGAATGTGTTAAGGTTTTTAAATATAGAGATTCACTGATATGCATGCATGTGGCCAATTTGTACAATGAACTGATTGAGTCTAAGTTCTCTCTTTTTTTTTACTATTATATGATATTTTCTTTACACAGAGACATAATACTTGGTGATAAATTCAAAACTGATGGTGAGTTTTTTCTTTAACTATGGCATATGTGGCTAAATGTGTGTATAGTGCAAGAATGTAGCTTACCACTTTTTACTTTGTTGAATATAACAATTTGAAAACATTTGATCAGGTACGTTTCTTCTGGAACATATTACCTTGCATAAATGTCAGGGTCACAAGAAAATGCTAAAGCAGATTTATAACTATTTATACTACATCAATTGTCAGCACATGTCTATTTTTCTTTTAACTAAGAGGAATGTGTTTAAAAAGAACAGCAGAACTAATCCTAATATAAACCATGATGTAATGTGTTTTGAAAGTAGCCACTAATATCACAGTGTCCAATCCATTCCAGAACTAGTTTTTACAGTAACGGGCTACTATATCCAATAAGAACCAACAGAGGATGGAGTGCTAAGGTAGTCACTTATTACCGTCTCAGTTTTCTTAGCAACTAGTTTGCATCATCTTTTTTAGACATGGCAGTTCAAAACTTCAAAAAAATCCATTAAGCAAATCCAGCACTCAGCAGTAACACAAACCAGAAGGTGCACAAACACACTGTAATTAAAGCGGCAATCTTCTCATATGAAATAAAAAAACTGCTATTTTATTCACTTCACAAATGACTGGCAACTGATAGCTGTTAAGTAGTAAACAAAGACAGTGTATTCAAAAGTATTTACATTATATTTGATTAACAATATATGGAAACAACCAACATTTTCTTCTTTACTCTATTCTCTTTTGTGAGAACAAGTAATAGTGACAGTGTGGTTTATAAGAGTGTCTTTGCCTCACATGCAATGACTTATGAAAGTGATTTTATGTTAAATGTGGTAAGAACTTCCTGTAGATTTGCATATCATATTGAATCAAAATATACTGCATGTATACAGTATATAGAATATATGGGCATGCCCTGGAGGAGATATTCTTGAGCACTCCCCAAACCTAAATGAAGACAAAAGAGGCCAAATTACCTAAAAAGGGTTTTTTTTCTGCCAGACAAGCCTTTCTTAATGTCAGTCCTCACGACTTCAAAGTTTTAAAGCAATACTTGATCCAAAGCTGATATTTTTTTTATATGTTACTTACCCCGTGTAGTTTGTAGTGAATAGAAAACAGAAGTAAGTCTATGGTGACAAACATTGGATAACAGCAAAAAATATCAAAATGTCCATGAAAAAATCAAACATTCCTTAAGTCGCATATTCCACATGTCAGTTCATCCAATCGTATACTCACAACGCCTCAAACACATGTGTTTTTTTCTAAAATATTGTTATATAAAATAATACTGAAAAACACTCTAATGAACTAAAACAGAACATGATCAGAATTTCAACCCCCTCATTCACTGATCTCAAGTCCATCCCAATAACAGCTTATTCGTAGGCCAACATTGTGTTTCACATGATATCGACTGTGCACATTTCACTGAGAGACATGCACAACTACAGATTAAAAAAAGAACAGTAACTGAAAATATTACTGGGAACTGAATGTGCCACAGAATGGTGCACATCTGAGATGATCTAACAAGCATAACGTCAATTCACTCATGATAAATATTCCAGAGATACTCATTGTGGATATGAATATATGTGTGATAACAAGAAGTTGGGTCTTCAGTTCAAATTCTCTTTCACTTCTGAGAACATTTTGTTTTCATATGCAAGAGTGTTTTCTGGAAGTAACTTATCCATCCATCCATTATCCAACCCGCTATATCCTAACTACAGGGTCACGGGGGTCTGCAAGAGCCAATCCCAGCCAACACAGGGTAAAAGGCAGGAACAGATCCCCGGGCAGGGCGCAAGCCCACCACAGGGCAAACACACACACACCAACCACACACTAGGGACAATTTAGAATCGCCAATGCACCTAACCTGCATGTCTTTGGACTGTGGCAGGAAACCTGGAGGAAACCCACACAGACATGGGGAGAACATGCAAACTCCACGCAGTGAGGACCCGGGAAGCGAACCCAGGTCTCCTTACTGCGAGGCAGCAGCACTACCACTGAGCCATTGTACCTCCCTAGTAACTTATTTCACAACATTTTAGTAAAAATACATGTGTTTGGGAAGTTGTGAGCATATGACTAGATGACTTCACACCCTGATTATGTGACATGAGTAACGCAAGATTTTTTCATGGATGTTTTGATATTGTTTGCTGTTGTCAAGCATTGGTCACCATAGAATTATATGGTGTGAGAAACTTTTATTTCCATTCTGCATGAAAAAATTAGAATAAATTTCTTTCTTGGTCATCACTATAAAACTACAGGGTTTTTTTAACATATAAGAAATATAAGAAATATCATTTTTGGGCAAAGTATCACTTTAAGGCCCACGCCAAAATGAGTTCTGAGACAGAACACCTGGGGCCGTTGTACTAGAATTAAAACCTACTAGCACCACATATACTTGCAACTTTTTTTCCAACTCCCTCTAAATGTAATATACCAACCCCAAATCACATATCCATCACACAAGGTCAAAGAACCTTGTGCCACCTATGCGTTTGGGGAGTTCTTAAAGTACTCAAGAAGTAGTTATTTCCCCTAATTTTACATTGTGGCATACAGTAGCTCCCCTGGTTAGAGGTGCAAGAATTCCACCAAGGCATTTTTACACTATAGCTTCCATCCAGCATCACTTCATTTGTGCTGCAGCTGCATTAACCACCACTCCTTTCTTTACAATAATCATAGATGCTTCATGGAGTGAATGGAAGAAGACTATCTTTTACAATAACATTATTGAATTTGGTATCCAAAAGATATATAAACCTTCATAGTTCATGCACAATTAATACAAACTATAAAAAAAAACATTCAACCCAACAAGCATGTTTGAAATGCAAATTGTTTTAGCTTCCATGTCTTGTCCAGATTTTTTTAACACCTCTGTGGGTTTCTGCTTCAGCACAGCTTAGTAGTTTGTTCCCAAATGTCAAGTGCTCTTGGTTTCCGTTTTAACTGCACTTCCTTGAAATTTCTACCAGTATCCTCAAGTGTGTAATTCAGTATTTAAAACTGAAAGAATTCTGCTATATCAGCTTTACTGATGTCTTTGGGAATTATGAAGCTCCAGATTACGTCACACACAGCCTTTTCTTTCAGGACTAAAGTGGTTTAATTCATTAGCCTGTCAGAAGGACATGCACTTTAGTCCAGGGAGGCTTTGGGTGGTTCTTTTCAATAAAATGCAATTTTCTATCTATGCTATTTTCAAAAATGAGTTATGACTCATGATAGTAAAATATTTTACAGTCTGGGTCACCCCTCAATTGGTATGAATTATTGGGGTATTCAAAGCTTGACTGCACTACATTCTTCCTACTCAGAAACCTCAACAATAGTGGGAAATAAACAAAACTTGACACACCTTCCAAAATCCTGCTTCAGAAAGCTGCAGCAAAAGAACTGGTTACACACTCATTTATCTTTTCCTCCACTATATGTTGATATGAATAAAATACTCAAAATATATAGGTCTAGGTAGATATTGTGCTTTAAACTATTAATTTCCATCTGTTAGTTTACAAAGATACTTCATGATTACAGACAAAATCTGGAGGAATAGTTCATACTTCTCATTTACTTTAATCTGTTCTAACTGTTAAAGAGTACAGCTTTCTCTTGACAGTTTCCCTATAATAACAGCATTGCTTTTTTGACTGTGGTTGTTTTAAGAGTTTTACTCAAGTTTCTTTGGTTTGTTTTATTTTTTTGTTTTCTATGAGTCAAAATACTGTCCTATATGTTGACATTAATTTTGGGTTTAATGATGGTATTTATATTTACTCCAGTTGATAAAATACTGTGCTGTTAAGGAACATGCTTTCATGGCTTTTTTTAAAAAATAAAATAAAATAAAAGGGGGTGCAACTACATTTAGCAGTCATCAAAGATAACCATTAACAATTATTTGAGATAACCTTCTGGCATGTATTGTCCAATGGGGCATATGGATTTCAACCACTTTGCTTAGTGTCACAACCGTATAGTTCAAGGAGACTTGGTTCAAATTTTAGTCTTGTCTTTAGTCTCCTTGTATATGCATCTGTCCCAAAGATGCAAACATTAGGATGATTAACAGTTACGATTTATGCTGGTTTAGGTGTGTTCTGAAATCAACTTGTGTCCCATTTATGGATGGTTCCTGCCTTGAATCCAATGTTTATGAGATAGTGCACAACCTTAAAAACTGGGCTAAGTAAGTTCTGAAAAAGAAAAGATAGATTTCATTATTATTATTTATTATTTTATTATAATTTGCTTTAGTAATCTTACTTAAAAGATGGCAGTTACAATGAAAGAGTTTTATTTCAGTATACTGTGCTGATGTTCTATTATCTGGTACTTAATTGTTAAAACAGAAAATAGGAAACCAGTCCATTAAAAAACATGAGTCTGGTCTAGTTTCTCTTTCTAAAAAGGAATTCTTACTCTACATGGAAAGTCATTACTACTTTTTCTAAAAGAGATCACAGCCAGTCCTGCTAAGTGTTTATCCTCACCGTACCTTTATTCCTGAATGAGCTTGACTTTCCAGATCCTATTTGAAACTTTGCCAGATTTCAACAGACAAACAATAGTGACTAATAGCAGCTGTGGTGTAATTAGACGATGGCAATTAACATTTGACTAAGACACTTTCTACTCTCTTTCTGAAGAGAAATGAATCCTCTGCGACCTGATAAACAATTAACATGTTTCTGCACAGTGAAGTCTTTTAGACAACATGACACTCTGTGCACTAAGAGTGGACAATCATGTTAAAGGTCACCTTTTTATAAAAATATACTTTAGAATATGTAAATATGAAATAGAATAAGAAATATACACATGTATATACAAGTATACACGAAACAGAATAAATATATATAAAAGTCTTTCTTCAAAGAGAAAAAAATGCACATTTCAAATGATTATGATCTTTATGTTTTCCAGGAAGATCTGGAAATCTAAAACTTAATTGCTTTTTTCAATGATGTATGATCATTTTCATATTTATGGTTTAGCTGATTCTGAGGATGCCCATTGTATGGAATTGCTAGTTCTCTGCATAACAAACTGACATTCGCACTCATGGCATAAAAAAATGGAGCCAAGGGGCACTCATCCTCCTTGAATAAGGCATGAGCTCTACTGCAAGGGGCTTTTGTCAATGTACTCTAGGTAAATACTATTAGAAGTTAAAGAGTTTCAACATTTTAATTTTCAATAAATGTAACTTTAATGTTAAGATTAAATGGTAAAGTAAGTATCATGTTCAGTTATGCTATATCAGTGCTTCCCAACCTCTCCCAAACCATGGCACCTTTAGTGAAATCTTTTCAGCTAACGGCACCCCTTCACTCTGATATGTAACTACTCAAATTAACAATTTAATCTTAACTCATCAGTTGACTAGAATGAGATTCCTATTTTTATAAGGCGTATCAACTACACATTTTTGCATTTACAAAGGTAACAAAAATAAATTGCCAGTAAACCAGTCTCAAATGAAAAACTTGAACACAACACAAACATGAAAAGTGCTATAAGTCACAAGGCACAAAGCAGACTATAATGTCATAATTAATGCGAAGGCTGGCTTCGAAGAGAATTTGAAAGTTTGTCAATACGAGCTCGAATTGCAGTTTTACGTTTACGACTTTCACTACAGTCGGCCATTTTCAGTGCAAAAAAAAAAAACAAACAGACAACAGGAAGCAACGTCACTTACCCTGTGGCAAGTAAGTAAATTAGAGCTAATATTTATTAATTCGTCAGACTGCAGTTGAAATAGGATGCACGCTGGACTGTATTAAAGCACACAGGTAGCATGACTTTAGTATTGAGGTGTAACTCGTATTATTATTATCAGTTCAAATCAAATTTTTTTATGTTCTGACACCTGGCAACGGCACCCTTAGTCCGTGCTCATGGCATACCAGGGTGCCGCGGCACACGGGTTGGGAAGCACTGTGCTATATGCTCATTGGCAATCAAGGAAGTACAGTAGCAGTTCTGTTTCAAACTGGCATACACTTTAAGATTTTCAGATTAAAAGCACACAGCTTTCCAGAGAGATACCTTAAGAACATATGCTGCAAGGCATGCACCCACCTCTTCCACACCTTCTGCCCTTTCACCTCCAAACATCACACTGGTCTTTCCTACATTAACCTTGAAGACTTTTGCTTTCAAACTAGCTTTCTATTTCAGTATCTTTTGCCTCAATTTCATGTCACTCTTTGCCATCAAAAAGATATCATGAGTCTAACAGAGCTCTCCCATGGTAGTGCTTTACACTCTTGTCGGGTCATCACCTCCATCGCTATTATGAATCAGAACGGAACCCTGTTGCAGCAATACATACACCAAACTTATACTATTGCCATGTTTTTTCTGGACTACTGTTTATGTTTCCTCATATTCTGAAATCACTACAGACATTAACCATTCATATACACCAAATTCTTAATGCCCATCTCATCACCTTCCATGGCACCCTGCCAAATGTTTTTTCTAGATCTGATTGAACTGTGAAGCAGAACTTTATCAAGGTAAATGCTGGAAATACTTACCATTATTTGGGCATGTTAATCTGGTTTTCCTTATGTAATGGCAGAAGAACATTTTAGATGCATGCTAGTAAATCAGACAAGTTAAATGTCTTTAACTTTTTGAAGATCGGGCAACACATCAAGTTGATTGAATTGTAGCACAAAATCCCCTGATTCAACAGAAGCCTAAATGAAAAACTTTATATTCTAAGCTTCAGTACTTGAGTAAAATTATTCCATTTCATCACAAAATTATATCTCAGCAAAGAGATTTAAGAGGTATGCTTTCTGTTTTTAGTTGGTGACAGCTTTCAAATAATTATTCCAAGTGATATTCCCAGTTTGTTTCTGAATCCACCTTTTTTTACATGTTTCATTGCCTTACCATGGTCTCACAACACAAACATCATTATTATTTCAGGCTTTTGATCCAAACACACATTCAGATCTTCCCACACAGTATTTAATGTATCTAAGGTAACTAACTACTGTATGTGTGCCTATTATCTTCATCCTATCCTAGTCGATAGGATTTCAAAATGGCATCGCAGACAAGGAAACATCTCAGCACCCCTAAAATGAAAGCATTTGATAATAACTAATATTAGAACAGGATTATATGCTTCATGTGAAAAAATAATAGACTACAAATTCTCAACACAACAGTTTCACTTCTGGTGAAGTACATGAGAAAAAATAGTTTCATAAAAGAATCAAAGTGCTATTTCCAGCAAGAGTGATCATTAAAGTTTAAAGAGCACAGCAATGTAATATTTTGCCCAACTTTATATTTCTATCACCAAAAGCAAAGAGCTTTAAAATCCATCTATCCATTTTCTTAACCCATTTATCCAGGGCAGTGTCATGGACCAGCCAGAGCCTCTGCCACCAGTCATGGTGAAGAGTTTAGCAATGCCAAGTCACCTAAGCTGAATGTCATTAAACTGTGGAAAGAAAATGGAGCACTAAGTGTAAACCCAATTGGACATGCAAACTCCATGTAGGTGGCACCTGGGACTCAAACTCCAATGTTCTTACTGCAAGGCAGCAGCACTACAACAGCACCACAGTGCTGCTAAAGAGAGCTTTACCATAAGATATGAAAATAACACAAGACCTATAGTATTATTTAATGTTCAGTAGGAGAATATGGTCAATGACATAATGGTACAAATGTTTCAATGTACGCTACATGAAAATTGACTGCCTATAATCTAAACACAGCACAATCTACTACACTACCACTGCATGCAAAGGCCCCATGTTATTTATTCGAAAATGCAAGATATTGTTATTTTAGGAAACTGTGCAATTGTATTGGATGACGAACCTACAATTTTATAGTAAAGTTTTATCAAAAAGTAATCTACTGCGTAAAAGTTTCTTGCATGAAACCCATTTTTTAAAAGAAAGTGAAGATATTTATTATGTAAATAAATGTATCAATCAATTATCAAAAAATGTGATGCTTCAAGATAATAAAATGCTATTCACTCCAACAGTACAGTAATCCCTCGCTATATCGTGCTTCGCCTTTCGCGGCTTCACTCCATCGCGGATTTTATATGTAAGCATATTTAAATATATATCGCAGATTTTTTGCTGGTTCGCGGATTTCTGCGGACAATGGGTCTTTTAATTTCTGGTACATGCTTCCTGAGTTGGTTTGCCCAGTTGATTTCATACAAGGGACGCTATTGGCAGATGGCTGAGAAGCTACCAGGCTTACTTTTCTGTCTCTCTTGCGCTGACTTTCTCTGATCCTGACGTAGGGGGATTGAGCAGGGGGGCTGTTCGCACACCTAGACGATAAGGATGCTCGTCTAAAAATGCTGAAAGATTATCTTCACGTTGCTATCTTTTGTGCAGCTGCTTCCTGAAACGATATGCTGCATGGTGCTTCGCATACTTAAAAGCTCGAAGGGCACGTATTGATTTTTGATTGAAAAACAAACTCTGTCTCTCTCTCTCTCTCTCTCTCCCTGCTCCTGACGGAGGGGGTGTGAGCTGCCGCCTTCAACAGCTTTGTGCCGGCGGTGCTTCGCATACTTAAAATCAAACAGCCCTATTGATTTGTTTGCTTTCCTCTGTCTTTCTGACAGACTCTGCTCCTGACGCGCACTCCTTTGAAGAGGAAAATATGTTTGCATTCTTTTAATTGTGAGACGGAACTGTCATCTCTGTCTTGTCATGGAGCACAGTTTAAACTTTTGAAAAAGAGACAAATGTTTGTTTGCAGTGTTTGAATAACGTTCCTGTCTCTCTACAACCTCCTGTGTTTCTGCGCAAATCTGTGACCCAAGCATGACAATATAAAAATAACCATATAAACATATGGTTTCTACTTCGTGGATTTTCTTATTTCGCGGGTGGCTCTGGAACGCAACCCCCGCGATGGAGGAGGGATTACTGTAATAGTTTCCCTATAAGAATTATTCACTTAGGATGCATTAGGGTCATAGGGGCAAAAATTTCTCAATTAGAATGTCTCGGTCTTGTTTTTTCAATATTATTCAGTTTGGCTTGACAGCTAACACATTGTCAAAACTAACATATATATGACAGCAAAATTTGATGTCAGCATAGCTCAGATTGAGATCATGGATACAACAGTGAAAGGTAGTTTGTTTAAAAATGCATGCAAGTGGTAGAAAACACAGTTTCATTGTTAAGCTAAGACATCTAAAATATGAATCCAATGACACAACTTTTCCCATGTGCATTTTTTTCCTTCCCACAGTGAAGCCAAGGAGAGTACAATTTTTAGCTGTGCTGCAGGAAATGTCTTTGTCTTATCTAAGAAGAAAAACACTTTACAATAGGTCAAGTAAAGAACTACAAAGCATGAATTCCTAGAAGAGAGGTCAAGCATTTACAGTAAAAGAAAAAAACAAATACCAGTACCTCAAAAGAGTGGAAATATTTCTCAGGTTATTATTTTTTTTTCTGTTTGCTTCACCTAATCTTCTGGTGGCAAGTGAAAAAATTGAAGGACTGAATTTAATTCAAGCTGTAAGACACAGTCATGGAAAGAGAAGTTTCAACCTTAAAAGCCCTTTAAGGAAAATGTTTAAAAAGGGCTCTGCCAAAAGGAAAACAGGTTAGTCCTGCTTTCGTCAAGAAATTATAAGGAACTGAAATATCCTTATTAACGTTTCTGCCAAGTACCTACTGGACTTGACTTTACAGAGAAAAAGAAAGAGGCAAACCTTAATCATGGCAAAATAGCTTTGAGGTGAATTTATGAACTTTCACATATAGAAACTTTCTTGAATGTAAGGTGCACACTGCAATTTATATAGCTTCCATCACATCATAGATTTTAAAAGTTCATTATTCTGTTGTTCAAATATTTACCATTTAATTCAGCTACAGAAGATACTGATACATGTCTTCCATAATCTCAATACGCTGCTTCTATTATTCTGTTCATGAAATATCTCAAAGCAATTGTTATTGTCACATAAACGTTTGGAGTTTCTTTGCTTACAAATTATGCTTAATTAAACTAAGCAAGAATTACAGTTACACTAATAATTTTAAGACAATACTAAATGATTAATTATAAAGCAGAATATGATGTTTAATTACATGGCCAGTAATCAACAAATTAAACTGTAGAAATAGAGCAAGATTACATTCCGTACAACATCCTATATAAACCATTTTTCTTATCCCATGTTTTCTATTACAACATCACTGGGAGCCACAGCCTAACCCAGCAGTGTTCAGCACCACTTAATATTACCTGAACACCTATGGGACACAGGAAAAAAACAGTGCATGAAAGTAAGAGGTAAAAATAAAAACACGGAAAATCTTCACAGACATTAGTCTCCTGAGGCCAGACATGATTCTCAAATGAGAATACACATCTGGGGACAACACTTGACAGTGAGTGAATAGAAGCAAAATCTTGTGCTGTGAAAGCTACACCCCACAGGGCTTTTTATTAAAACATCCACTCCTAGTTCTTCCAGTCCGTGAAGTTTAAACTGCTGGGGTTTTAGGGAGAGAGCAAAAGAAACTGAACAGAAGACTTGATGCTGAGACAAATTAAAAAGCTAAAATCGCCATTATCAACTCAGAAGCTCAATAACACAAGCTAACTGAAGCTTAATAATTTGCATGTTGTAATTTGTGTTATAACAGAGGAGACAGACACACACACAGACCACCGCAGCTACTTGGCTCCACATCTGAGAAGTACTTCTGTTTACTACAATATCTTTCTGTCATTTTGACTATTGCATCACTATATTGTGGTAATGCCCAACCTCGAGCATTACCGATTTAAAGTACAGTAACAATAAACTGTAATGTTTTTGCTTTTAAAAGTCAAAGTGAGACAGCTTAAAAGAATAGCATTTACTGTTTTGTCTGAGCACACAGGGAGCTTGTATAGTGTCCAGTACAAATTCCTTTGAAGGTGTCTGTCTGTCTCGGATGGTTTAATGTGCAGTGCACCTGGAAGAAAATGCCAGCATTTGTACAGAAGGCTATGTAAGAGAAGGGGATCCTATATTTTAAGTAAACAAGGTTTACTTACTGGAGCGACTGCTATGACATGTGTGGGCTCAGGATAGCGATTGACCATCTGTGGTGCTTACGTGCAAGGGCGTATTGCTGTGTGCAGCATGAACGCGCCTTTGTCTACCTAGATAGGTGAGTGGAGTAGACAGGGTGGCGAATTGGATGGATAATTTTGCCGGTTATATTTAAGGAGTTGCCGGCCAACAGGAGTCGTCAGTGGAACTAAAGGCGAGGTAGGGTTAAGCACTCCTGAGCTATCCAAGGAGCAGTTGTTTTTGATTCTTGATGGCTCTGTAAATTGTTTTGTACATATATATCTCCAAGTGATAGTTTTGGTGGAGGTACATACACATTTTTGTTTTGGGATAATGTTTTTTTCTGGGATTGGTACAATTGTTTTTCTTTTTGTATAAATACACTTGCTTTTTTCTTGTAAATATTTTTTCCTATTTTTTTCCTTTTGAAGAGCTTCCTTAGCCAGGCTGAAAGAAGGAAAACTGACTTTATTTTTTTTTTTTTTGGTGTGTGTGTGTAGTTTTTGTATAGAGGACTGTAGGATTACACTGTACTTTCTGTAAATACACAAATACACAAGTTTTTTACTGTTTTTTTCCTTTTGTTTCTTTTTGCTTTTGATGGAGTGCCAGGGCTATGAATCAAAGCCCACCTGACACTGGTTGTTTTTGTTGTATAGCACTCTTGTAATAAATGTGCACCTTTCATTCTTCAGTTCTGGTCTGTCTCTTCCCTCCTCTGATCCTGTTCGGCTCATAATCTTATCAGATATCCATAGTGTAGGTTTGTGCCACTTTCCCTTTACATGGGATATCATATATATGGCATCAAAAAAGCATATAAAATTTAGATAAACATTTGGGTTTATGGATATACTACATGTTAAAATGTTGCAGTTATATTCCAGCAGGGCATATTTGCATTTACAATTAGACAGTGATGTTAAGTTACTTTAGCTGCTCTTTTAGATATGCATGCAGAAGGTGGGTGCTGTGTAGCCATGCCCATGCTTTACTGGTGTTGTTAAGCAGATTCAGGTGTTTTGAGTGCTTAAATATACATCTCCTGTGGCTCTTCGTTATCAGATCTCTTAACAACAGTCCTTTTGATGGAGTGTGACACATTGTTTATTTTAAATGCATATTATGATGTTTATAATTTCATGAATATAGCTGCCAATTCCCTCAACCTTACATCATCTCCTACACTATAGTTGTAACTGGACAACAGAGAGCACACACACAGTAGTACCCACAACAACATATTGTTCACATTTACCACTTTTCTGTTGATGTCTTCAAATGCCAGTGTATAATCTGATGTAACAGAAAAGTTGTTCCCTTGCAACAGGTAATGTTTATTGTTAAAAAGTGCAATGTGCACCCTGTATACATGACACACATTTATAAGCCTAATTGGATTTTTTTTAGGCAACTATAAATGAATCATCATAAGAAGAAGCTTGCTCTCTATCAGACCACAGACTACACAGACATTGACCAGGCTAGGAATTTAATACTTCATGCCTGGAGCACACAGCAGTAGTAAGTACAAAAAGTTTGCTTATAAAATAGTGCTAATACTCTGCCATATACATTTGTGCTCAATCAAAAAATTATATGATCAATGTATTCTGCAGGGAACACACTCCAAGAGAAATTGCTCTTTTACTGAAACCCACACTATGTTCCCCACAACCAACTGGTGACCAAAGTTTACTCAAGCATTAGAAAAGAAAAATTCCCATAGCTTTACTCAAAATTGGTTTAACCACCAAGGAATCGGAGAAAGCGCATAACGCAGCACACAACCAAAACATGGTTATCTGTTTTATGTTAGTAAACTCACAAATAGGCAATTATTTTGTCAACGTTGAATTTCACAGGCTTTCCAGATGACACAAGGTGGTGTGCTTCCAAAGACTTTACTATCTTACAGAATGGCAGGGAATCTAACATTTCTGAAAGATGGGATTATAAAGATACACGTTTTGGTTCTTTTTATCATTGTAATGATAATTTTGGGTAACAATTTTCCTTTTAAGCTATTTTGACAGGGACATTTTTGCTAGCTAACTTGTTTTGAGAGCTAACTTGCATTGTGAATTCTGAATTTTAATTCCTAGCTATTCTGTTAAAAAGTTACATGATTGGGTACAGCCACTATGGATTTTCATAATAAAAAAATTATTTAAGAGATTGAGATTATTCATTTGGAATTATAATAATAGCACAATTAATTCAATGTAAGATATGCTTAATAATTCCATATCTATGTAGACATAAATTTGACAGATCCCAATATTCCAAAGAAGGAACTGACTGTCCGGTCCAGCTAGCTTAGAAGAATATAGGTGGCTAGGACATTAAGACTGTAGTGGAAGGAATAGCTAGGTGCTCCTTACCTCTCCAAGAGGAAAAAGCACACTGGAATGGGTTTAAATCTTCCTGAGTTGAGTCATTGTGTACTTCACACTTCATTTGTGCAAGAGGAACTTCAAGGACCAATAGAATTGGATAAATGAGACCAGCAAAAGCATGCTCTCCCTCACTACCATTTTCCATCTATGGAGAAGGCCACACCACCACTGTCTGTATCCAAAGGCCATGCAGGAGTGAAGGCCAAGTTGGACAAGACACTATTTAAACATGCTAAAACAGACAGGCACCTGAAAGTAGAAGCAAGATGAACTGATTATTGTCCAGATTATATTAATATTCTGGCAACACTCACATGTGTACTTTGCTTATATTTGGGCATATTATCTATAACTAGCAAAATACCCGCACTTCGCAGCGGAGAAGTAGTGTGTTAAAGAGGTTATGTAAACATATATATACACATATACACATATACATATATATACATATCTACATATACACATATCTACATATACATATATATTCATATATATATATATACAGTATATATATATATATATATATACAGTATATATATATATATATATATACAGTATATATATATATATATATATATATATATATATATATATATATATATATATATATATATATATATATATACACATCCACATATATATACATATATATATATATATATATATACACATACATATACACACATACATACACACACACATATATATGTATACATATACACATACATACATACACATACATATATATATACACACATACATACATACATACATACACACATATATATATACATACATACATCTACATATATAAACACATATATATATATATATATATATATATATATACAACCCCAAATCAGAAAAAGTTGGGACAGTGTGGAAAATGTGAATAAAAAAAGAAAAAAGCAAGTTATAAATTCTCCTCAAATTTTATTTCATTGCAGACAGTATGAACACAAAATAATTCATGTTTTGTTTTGTCAACATCATTTGATTTGTAAATAAATATCCATTCTTGCCATTCAGGCTTGCAACACATTCCAAAAAAAGTTGGGATGGGGGCAATTAAGGGGTAGTAATGAGGTATAATAACTAAACAATGATGTGATTTGAAACTGGTGATGTTAACAGGTGATTGCAATCATGATTCGGTACAAAAGCAGCATCGAGGAAAGGCCTACTCCTTTAGGAGCAAAGATGGGCAGAGGATCGCCAGTTTGCCACCAAGTGCGGGCAAAAATCTTTTAAATGATGAAGAAAAACATTTCTCAAAGACAGATAGGAAGAGATTTGGGCATTTCTCTCTCTACAGTGCATAACATAGTGAAAAGAATCAGGGAATCTGGAGAAATTACCGTGCGCAAAGGCCAAGGGTGCAAGCCTAAACTGAATGGCCGTGATCTCCGAGCCCTCAGACGGCACTGCATTAAAAACCGTCATTCATCAATAAATGATATAACTGCGTGGGCTCAGGACTACTTCAGGAAGTCACTCTCAAGCACTACAGTACGTAGTTACATTAGGAAATGCCAGCTAAAACTGTACTGTGCCAAAAGGAAACCCTACATAAATAGTGTCCAGAAGCGTCGTCGACTTCTCTGGGATCAGAGGCATCTGGGATGGTCCATTGTGCAGTGGAAACGTGTATTGTGGTCAGACGAATCGGTTTTTCACATCTTTTTTGGAAGAAATGGACGGCGTGTGCTTCGGACCAAAGAGGAAAAGGACCATCCAGACTGTTACCAGATACAAGTCCAAAAGCCAGGGTCTGTCATGGTATGGGGTTGTGTCAGTGCCTTCGGCAAAGGTAACTTGCACTTCTGCGATGGCACCATCAATGCTGAGAAGTATATCTCAGTTTTGGAGGAACAAATGCTGCCTTCAAGACGACGTCTTTTCCAGGGACGCCCATGCTTATTTCAGCAAGACAATGCCAAACCACATACTGCGCGCATAACAAAGGCATGGCTGCGTAAGAAGAGGGTGCAGATGCTTGACTGGCCTGCCTGCAGCCCTGATTTGTCTCCTATAGAGAATGTTTGGCGCATTTTGAAACGAAAAATACGTCAACGAAGACCCCGTACTGTTGCGCACCTAAAACGTTGTTTGCAGGAAGAATGGGACAAACTAACACCTGCAACACGTAGTCACTTGATTTCTTCAATGCCTAAATGTCTTTTAAATGTTGTTAAAAGACAAGAGAACTGTACAAAGTGGTAAATGCTGTACTGTCCCAACTTTTTTTGAAATGTGTTGCAAGCCTGAATGGCAAGAATGGATATTTATTTACAAATCAAATGATGTTGACAAAAAAAAAACATGAATTATTTTGTGTTCATACTGTCTGCAATGAAATAAAATTTGAGGAGAATTTATAACTTGCTTTTTTCTTTTTTTATTCACATTTTCCACACTGTCCCAACTTTTTCTGATTTGGGGTTGTATATATATATATATATATATATATATACAAATCCCCGCGCTTCGCAGCGGCGAAGTACTGCTTTTAAATTTTTATTAAGAAGAAAAGAAAACCTTTTTAAATTGAGAGAAAATATACCAATAACAATTTGTTAAGGATCTGTTTTTTTGTGAAGCTGCCTTTACACAGCCTCTCCGCTGTTTTATAAACGAACGCCATATAAGGCCATCCTTTCTCCTAGCTTAGCGGTTCTGTATTCTTTTATTGTTCGTTTATTACGATTGTTATAGTTATTGTGTAGCTATTTGAGACTCACTGTTCTGTTCAGGTACCCATTTCCTTTATGTAGTCTGCGGATTCTCCGCTATTTTTTGTTCGTTTATTACGATTATAGTTATTTATTGATTCCCATCTTTAGCTGACTGCCTGTTCATATAAGGCGCTGTGCTGTTTTTTTGTGAAGCAGCCTTTACACAGCTTTTCCACTGTTTTATAAACGAACGCCATATAAGGTCTTCCTTTTTCCTTGCTTCGCCAAGGAAGCAGCCTTTTTATTTAATCCACGGGTTCTCCGCTGTTTTTTTTTTTCTTTTTTTACGATTGTTATAGTTCTGTTTGTATACCACGTTGTCAGTTCAGCACTCCGGTTGTAATATGACCAAGCCGTGTACGCTTACTGTTAAGAATGCAACGTATAGTTGTACAGGAGAAAAGCAATCTTGCCTCAAATCAATGGCAACCTTTTGTAGGTCTATGAACTTAATTTAAACTTTAGGTTTACACAGTGGTTTGTTTCCGAAGTACCTGCACTCATGAATATGTCTGTATGTGTCAGTCGCTCAAATCCCCGCGCTTCGCACCGGCGAAGTACTGCTTTTAAATTTTTATTAAGAAGAAAAGAAAACCTTTTTAAATTGAGGGAAAATATACCAATAACAATTTGTTTAGGATCTGTTTTTTTGTGAAGCTGCCTTTACACAGCCTCTCCGCTGTTTTATAAACGAACGCCATATAACGCCGTCCTTTCTCCTAGCTTAGCGGTTCTATATTCTTTTATTGTTCGTTTATTACGATTGTAATAGTTATTGTGTAGCTATTTGAGACTCACTTTTCTGTTCAGGTACCCATTTCCTTTATGTAGTCCGCGGATTCTCCGCTATTTTTTGTTCGTTTATTACGATTATAGTTATTTATTGATTCCCATCTTTAGCTGACTGCCTGCTCATATAAGGCGCTCTACTGTTTTTTTGTGAAGCAGCCTTTACACAGCTTTTCCGCTGTTTTATAAACGAACGCCATATAAGGTCTTCCTTTTTCCTTGCTTCGCCAAGGAAAAAGCCTTTTTATTTAATGCACAGGTTCTCCGCGGTTTTTTTGTTCGTTTATTACGATTGTTATAGTTCTGTTTGTATACCACGTTGTCAGTTCAGCACTCCGGTTGTAATATGACCAAGCCGTGCAAGCTTACTGTTGAGAATGCAATGTATAGTTGTACAGGAGAAAAGCAATCTTGTCTCAAAGTTCAGTCAGTTCACGTGAGCCGCTCTCGTGTGATGTTGCGATGTCCACAGCTTAATTTAATGTTAGCTAAGACCCGGCACTTAAAAGTTTCTCGCTACAGCAATTTTAACTCCGTTACAAAGTGACCCAAAGTCTCATTTATACCTTGTGTCTTCTCATTAAACTTGTATGTCGCGAATATGGTATTGCAAACGGTAGCGGGAGAGTTTCTATAAACTTAATTTAAACTTACGGTTTACACCGTGCTTTGTTTCCGCAGTAGCTGCACTTATGAATATGCTTGTATGCGTCACTCGCTTGCTTCTTATTGTTTCGCTGCCTTCTCAATTGTGTAATGAATGTTTTCTTCAGAGCTCTTTGGGGCTCTTCCTTGTTTTGTACGTACTTTGTTCACAGTCAGTTGACGTGATTACGTGGGTGGCGTGATGACGCGATACGCAAGTCCGCCTCCCACGGCCATCGAGGTGCACTCTATTACAGTATATGGACAAAAAAGAGGTTCCAGTTATGACCATTACACGTAGAATTTCTAAATGAAACCTGCCTAACTTTTGTAAGTAAGCTGTAAGGAATGTGCCTGCCAAATTTCAGCCTTCCACCTACACGGGAAGTTGGAGAATTAGTGATGAGTGAGTCAGTCAGTCAGTCAGTCAGTGAGTGAGTGAGTGAGTCAGTGAGGGCTTTGCCTTTTATTAGTATAGATACATAATAAATAAAGGCGTAACTGACTCTCCTGCCTGTTTTAGTATTCTGTCTTGTTGTTGCCTGAAGGCATAGATATAAAGGTAGTGTAAAATTTAGGAATGTCAAAAGAACTGGTACTTTCCATACCAGTCCATTCCATACTTCCAAAAACATAACGGCAGTGCTTTTTAGAGCATTGATAGTATTGAAATTCGGAAATACACATAGACAAATTACTCCAGAAGGCACATTTATATGTGAAAAAAAACATGAATAAAAATCACATATAAAAATGACTCACAGTGGTGATAATACAGCACCTCATCCACATGTCGAAAAGAAAAACAGCAGGTGTCAGGTCTGGAATTATATTGTTTCCAAAGCAGCCTAATTTTAGCACCTGGCTGCAGGAATCATGCTTATTCTTATTCTTCTTATTATTATTTAAAAAAAAAGCCAAAACATACACATGTAGACTTTTGGTATTATCACATTTATCCCATTATGAAGAGAGTTCCAAAAAAGCTTCATGCATGCTTTGTGTGTACAATGATGTGACTGATCAGATGTGACTTTTAAATCGTTCAACTTGCAGTGTCACACAGTTGTAAGAGGAGACAAAATGCTAGCAAAATGAATTGCTTTTAATGCAGTGTCCTATACAGAATCTAAAAAGAAACTGAGGCTTTACATTCATTCTCTAACTGCACTGAACATGTCCACAGATGTGTGTTTAAGCATCCATCAATTTTCTGACCGGTTTATACAGTTCGGGGTCATAGGGGAAATGTCACACGCATCATGCACTGTTAAGCATACTGGACCGTGCACACTAGCATTACTAACAACAGCTGGAGCAAGTAAAAATCAAGACAAGCTTCAGATGAAGTGGCCAGGTTTGCCTAAACTGGTGAATAAATGAGCTGTATCAAAATAAAATTTATTTCATGCACACTGCACTGTGATCATGCCAGTTAACAGGAAGGGCAAAACAGAATACTTAATTGCTAAATATGCATATGCAATTACTAAATGATGTGTTATTGACTTGGTTTTTGAAGCCAAAATAATGTTCATTACTATAATTCCTAAAACATAATAAACATAGTGAGAGCACATATCATATATTTGAAAGGTACATTGGTGAGTGTAATGCAGTCAACCAGATACAATGCAGGGTCCATTTAATATTGTACAGTACCTTATGGGCTAGTACACACGCTAAGCAATAGGATGATAGATAGATAGATAGATAGATAGATAGATAGATAGATAGATAGATAGATAGATAGATAGATAGATAGATAGATAGATAGATAGATAGATAGATAGATAGATAGATAGATACTTTATTAATCCCAAGGGGAAATTCACATACTCCAGCAGCAGCATACTAATACAAAAAACAATATTAAATTAAAGATTGATAACAATGCAGGTAAAAGCAGACAATAACTTTGTATAATGTTAACGTTTACCCCCCCCCCCCCCCACCCCCGGGTGGAATTGAAGAGTCGCATAGTTTGGGGGAGGAACGATCTTCTCAGTCTGTCAGTGGAGCAGGACAGTGACAGCAGTCTGTCACTGAAACTACTCTTCTGTCTGGAGATGACACTGCTTTAGTGGATGCAGTGGATTCTCCATAATTGATAGGAGCCTGCTGAGCGCCCATCGCTCTGCCACAGATGTCAAGCTGTCCAGCTCCATGCCAACAACACAGCGTGCCTTCCTCACCAGTTTGTTCAGGCGTGAGCCGTCCTTCTTCTTAAAGCTGCCTCCCCAGCACACCACCGCGTAGAAGAGGGCGCTCGCCACAACCGTCTGATAGAACATCTGCAGCATCTTATTGCAGATGTTGAAGGACGCCAGCCTTCTAAGGAAGTATAACCGGCTCTGTCCTTTCTTACACAGAGCATCAGTATTGGCAGTCCAGTCTAATTTATCATCCAGCTGCACTCCCAGATATTTATAGGTTTGCACCATCTGCACACAGTCACCTCTGATGATCACGGAGTCCATGAGTGGTCTGGGCCTCCTAAAATCCACCACCAGCTCCTTGGTTTTGCTGGTGTTCAGGTGTAGGTGGTTTGAGTCGCACAATTTAACAAAGTCCTTGATTAGTTCCCTATACTCCTCCTCCTGCCCACTCCTGATGCAACCCACGATAGCAGTGTCGTCAGCGAACTTTTGCACGTGGCAGGACTCTGAGTTGTATTGGAAGATAAATGTAATCACAAATGATCACTCATAAAAGGTAAGATATTTCAGAAACAGCACAACAAAGGGTGTTTTACAGAGGTTCTGAAACAATGGAATAATGTGAAACTAACAAGACTGATTTCATGCAGGAATTGCGTAATGTTTTTATTTTTAAAAAAGGAAGAACAGATTCGAAAAATTAAAGCTCCAGGATTTTGTGACACTTGAAAATTGAATCATCTGAATTGGATTGAAAATTGAATCGGATTCATCTGTTAAGTACTTTTAGTTTTTTAACCAGTTCATGATGCAAATATAAATGTTAAAAATAGCAAACCTACCAGAGTGATTCAGTGACAAACCAGATTTTAAAAACATGTTGTTAAAAAAACAGCTTTAAAGAGTTTGTTTAAATTAAAAGATTCTGAATGACCTTAGAAATTACTAATTCAACAGTAAAGAAATAATATTTGAATTTTTATTTTCAGTATTGATTTTAAGCAGTATTTTTAGTTAATGGAGAAAAAATGTCAGAATTTAAATTTACAATGTGCACATGGAAAGACAGATCAAGTAGTTCATGATGATACCATCCTTTACGAACCATATGCTGAAATCCCATCAAGATTATAAAAGTTTCCCCATTTATTGTTACACTGGAGCATTACCCATGTTTATCACACATTAAAATTCAAGTTCTGCGATGTAATTTGAAGTTTATGAACGCTAACAGTAGTTTACTTGAATGATAGTTGGGTAACTGCTTGATGGGTATACTGGTATTTTAAAGCCACTGTTACTTGCGTGGCATAGTGGTTAAGACTTTGGACTTAAAACCCTGAGGTTGTGGATTCAAATCTCGCTACTGACACTGTGCGATAATGAGCAGAACACTTCACTTCTCTGTGCTTACAAATGGAAAAACAAAACCAATGTAACCATGGTTAATAATTAAGATATTTTTAATAAAAAGAGGCTGAATGAGTTTTCAGTTTTTGCCATGGTATTTGCATAGGTATTGGATATCATGAAATTTCACTGGTATTGATACTGAATACTAAAATTCTGGTGTTATGATATCCCTAGTAACATACAGTATGAGGGCTATAGCAGAGATTTTGGACATTTTCTTATTTTCTACCTAATAAAAAAAATTAGATCATCCTAGAACCACAACAAAACACTCATCAAAATGAAATGGTCACTAATCCAACATGACTTACAATACTTAAAGAAGAAACAAAAGGGGAGTTGAACAATAAGGGAAGCTTAGCTACTGCCTCAGCAACAAAGTGTCGCAAACAGGAGGTTTAAAAAAGCCTCTTGGGTCACACCTAAAGGTCCTTTTAGATTAGTAGTGGGAAAAGAGATCAGGGTATAATTACAAAAAATACAAATAGCAGTAACAGAAAACAAAGAAGGAAGTAGGGGAAATTTTTAAAAATTACAGAAAAACAAAACCTTTTAAAAATCAATCCTTATAAAATTAGAAAAATTATAATAATACTTTAATGAGAGCAGCACAGGAGACAGAGATACAGTACAATAAATTAAACCATCAACAAAACAACATAAGTGTTACTCTAGGCTTTGAATACAGACTGATGTAAAGATGTAAAGACTGACGTAATTCAAAGTATAAGCATGTCCCAAATGGACATTCAGCATATTAAAGTTTGCATTAAAACTTAGCAGATACTGTATCCTCATACCATCCTCCAGTGTTCACCCACTATCTATCACCTGACTGATAGTTCATTGAATTTGCTTCTGTCTCACAAAAAAAGTTCTCCATAATTGGATTCTAGGTTGAAAAACCTTCTGCTGTTACAGTATGTACTGTGCGAAAGGCAATATTGCATTTTCTGCATATATTGTCATGGACACAGTAAACAATAATTATGGATCAATGATTTAGTGAGGGAATCAAAAGTTTATTAATAACACAAGTGCATTAGGGCTTGAATTTCATTTCAGACAAAATAGATTCCCTCTCATGTAATCATTAATGTGGGGATTTTATAGACTTGGAGGTAGATTTCAGAACTGGTTTCAGGAAGAATCATAAATGTTAATCATTGAATAACTAATTTATCCTAGGATAAGCATATACAAAATGTATTTTTTAACATTTTCTTTTCAATATTTAATAAATACATTATGCATTCCTCATAAGCATTCACATATAGTTATATATTCATAAAGAAATTGAACATTGTGGGCGTAATTACAAGATGCTGCACCCCGCAACTCCTGGGTGATGGGTTGAATCATCAAGACAATGCCAGATGCAAAAGGGGCAGTCAGAAGAATTTGTGTGCAAACCAAAACCAGCACACTGGACAGACCTGTAAACAAACTGTGCCTGCTCCAGAAAGCAGCAATTAATTGAAATGACTAATCTTAAATTTAGCATGCTTAATTTGTTTAGTTGTGCTTGTGCATTGACATTTTAAGTATAAGTTTACATTTAAGTTTAAAATTAAGTCTTTATATAAATATTCTTGAAAAGTAAGGGCTATTACTAGTAATGTTGAAGTAATTGATTTCTGACTTTAGCATAAACAACTTGGGGCCATTTGCTAGTTATTTAAGTTATGTTAAATGTTTGCCTGTAAGAAGTGCATAGTTTAAGAATAAACCCCACAAGCTGAACTGAATTGGTATATTCTAACCATTTCTTGTCTTTCTGTCCTTTGATTAGTCTCAGTTAGTGACCTGCCTTGCCATGTGCAATGCATGGAAGGCACACGGTTTTAAACCTTGCCTTAATGTGCCCAATAGTATGAAATGCAACGTGCTCTACTGAAATATTTTTGTATATAAATATATTATTTTTATAATATTTATTTATTTATTATTTATTTATTATAAATAATTTATTTATAATTATTTTTATAATAAAATATATTATATATTTTATATAAATATATTGAAATATATTTGCCATACATTTAGTGCATAATGAAGGTAAACTAAAACATAGTGAAATAACTCATCCTTAGTTATAGAAACAATTTAAGTTTAACAAAAAAGAAACATTTTTCCTTTTTTGCCTTTCATTCTACGTTTGTAGCAACCTTTATCTTTATTCTTGTATGGACTGTCTGCTTTGAATTTTCATTAAACTTTTTTAAAACAAACTCTGGGACTGAGAGATTTTGACCCATGCTTTTTTTATCAATATAATAAACATTAGAAAACAGTATAATTTAAGTCCTACAAGAACCCAAATACTTTCATTTACAAGTTTTTAAAGCTGCTTTTATAAGAAGACTTTTCTTGTTAGCTTTATCAACTAGTTGTTTTTTCAAATACCTAAGAAGTGCTGCTATAAGACTATCTTTGCAAGTGTAAATTCAGAAATAATTAATGATTAATCACATTTAATGAAAATTGGTACTATTCTTCCCAAAAGGCTTGAAGAGGACCAGGAGATGAAATGAAGTCAAAAACAGAAACAAGGCGAAAACAAAACTTTTTACATCAAAGACTAAGCACAAATCAGCAAACCAATTCAGAGGAAAATAGTAAGATCAGAAACCACTGAGAAAGAAATGCCCACTAATTTTGATTGTGAGTTTTTATCCAAATCACTGATACAAATGAATCTTTGAGTCAGTATTTAAGGGGTCATGCTGATGATGTAAGATACATCAGCATATGAAACCACATTACTTGGCAATGACAGCGGCATGGGGAGCGCCTATATGCAAAATAAAATAATGTTTCAGCACCATGTAATAAATAATCACTGTGATCAGGAAGCATTATAATGCAAAAGTAACTGCAATTCCATAAGTAAAGAAACACAAGAGAAATATTTTTTTTAAAGTAGACATCTCATAAAATGTACTTGTATGGAAATTTTAAAATGTACATAATTTTTTTTAGAATGAATATGGCATAGAGAGTAGCTCATTTTTGTCACCAATGTATAGTACCCACAAGGTATGAAAAACTACTAAAAATTAAATTTGTCCCAATTTTATTTTGTACAACTACAGATCCATTACATGCAAAGTATTAATTCAATCAGTATGTTTTCTTCTTGGGGTACACATAGTGTTTCTAAATAAATGTGTGCTGAGTGCTGGACTTGGGCTCTGTGTCTATTAAGTCCAGGGTTTGGGGAGCTGTATACCCCGTGGTGGTCCACAAATGGCATCTCAGATGGGACTTCCTGGCCATCTGCTGGTAACAGCCCAGACCGCATCTGCCACATGGTGATTCTGAGCCACTGTTATTCTTCTGATCTGAAGATGGGAGCTAAATCAGGACAAATGCCCATGTTGCAGCTTCAAACAGTTCCTGTTTTGAAGGATGTCTTGAGACTGTATCTGCCTTCTCCATACAGTAATAAAGTACCTATATTTTTCTTGAAAACCTCGACTCGCTTTCCTGTCTCTCAAGCAACTCTGTGACCAAAGCTTGACAAAACCTGTATAAAAAAGAGCGCTTCTTAAACTGCAAAAAATATTTTATTTGAAAATGAGACATTAGATGTAACTTTTTTTATAGTAATACAGGTATGAAAATAAAGAATGAAAAACAAGACATTAGATGTAACTTTTTAAAACAGAAATACAGGTATGAATACAGAACAAAAACAAGGCGTTAGATGTTGAAGATTCCAAATGCTTTTGTCACAGCATTCTTCTTCATTCTGGAATTAACTTTTTCTAGGATTCTTAATTTTTCTTTAAGTGTAAACTGATGCCATTCCTCACTATTTTTGTTCATGTCAAAGAAAAATTTGAGAAGCGCTATGAAACTCAAATAGTACAGTATACACACACATGACACAACAACCCATGTGGAGGCTAGGTGGATTGTGACTCTAAATTCAACTATATCTATATGATGTTGTACCTACACTTTTGCTAAGACTGCCTGATACCGGAAATTTCACAACAGACTGTCTCATAACTGTCAATTATTTTTTGCATCTCATTATTATCTTCAGTGGTCATTTTTGGTCAAAAAAATTTACATTTCATTAAAATTAAATTCATTTAACTTGATGTTGCATGAACATTTGTATTTGTTATTCTGAAAATTTTGTTACTCTGGTATTCAACATGACGGGATTTGACCTGTATATATTGTGAGGTTTCTGAACTCTTTTGGGAACACCCCTCAACGGGATGACACGCCAAGACGCAACGAGCCGATCAAGTTTGCGCTATAAGCGCCTGTCGGTGATGGGTGATGCAAGGACATTATAAATACAGGGAACAGTATAACTTGTTCACTAACCTGGCCCCGACCATACCCGTTTGCTGTGTTTGTGTATAGGACAGTGGTAGATCTCACTACAATAAATAACAATGGTGTTCCTGTTTCAAGTTGAATAAAGCTGGATTTGCTAAAGGACTGAGACTCAGCATCGTTCTTCAGGTGCAAGACAGCGACTCATGTGTCACAATATTTATATATATTTTCACACACGTGCGCTTAGGAGGCAGTCAACAAGCCATGAGGTGAATAAAATATCGCAAGATGAATGATTGATTTATAGCACTAACGCCTCTCTGGTTTTTGATCATTTTTTCATTGCTTTTCATAACGTCTGCTGGACATTATACAGGGCAATTCCCCAACTCTTTTTGCTTTGTGGAGCTCCTTTATTCTTTATTACAATATATTGTGGGACATGGCCGGCTTTTTATCCCGGCCAATACCCCCAGGCCGCCAGGTGGAGCTCTCCCTGCAGCATGGAGGTGCCCCGAGTACTAGCAGGGAGTCATGGACAGTGGAGTTTTCCTTTACAGCCCTGCTGGATACCTTGGTGGCCAACAGAGGACGCTGCAGGGAGGCCCAGAGACTCTTATGTTCCCTACACCCCGGAAGTACATCCCAATCACATGGACAGAAGGAATGACGTGCTTCCGGGATGAAAAAAGAAGAGTTTATGATCTGAAATGGAAGTGCTAAGAAGTCACATGGACTGAGGGTTCAGAAGCACTTCCGGGTCATGGACTATAAAGGATTGTGGGAAATCCCAGACAGACGAGCTGAGCTGGGTGGAAGGGTGGCAACGCGTCTGGGAGAGTGGAGGATTGATTATTGTAATGATTATTCATTTATATGAGTATTGTGGAGAGGAAGGTGCTTTGTGGACTGTGTAGTCTAAATAAAAGAATATTTGGACTTTTACCTGGTATCTGGCGTGGTGTCCGAGGGTTCAAGGGAGTGAAAGTGCCCCCTATCTGTCACAGTGGCATAGTGGGCAGGATACTCTGCCGTCTATTTGCAGAGGACTTGTATATAAAAAATTTTCTGTGGACAGTGAACCCCAAGAAGGCAGCGTCAAGACACTCAGAGGTAGAAACACCAAACTCTACAGGCAGCGCTGTGATATTGTAAACTTTTTATACTTCGGTCCAAGATGGGGAAGAAATCGGGAAAAAAGAATGGGAATACCCAAAAGGATCAGACCCTAAATGATGCCGCAAGTCTGTGGACATACCTGACGGGAAGTGAGGAAGACAGGGCAATGATTGATGCCGAGAGGGCCCAAGCGTTACGGCAGCGGGAGGGCTGTCGGATGTCAGACACACAGGACTACCTTTATGAACTAGGAACATGCAGTGAAAGTTCGGAGGTATGTGCCGGAAAAACGCCCGATGTGCCAGGACCTTTCTTTAATTATTTTTCAGAGGCCTGTCTGCGGGAATCAGAGGGTGAGTCAGAAACCTACCTCCTACCTGGGCAAGATGGCCGCAATAACGAGGATTCGAGCCAATCTAGGAGTCTTCAAGTAGGAATCCTATTCGATGAAAATAGTCACAAGGACTATCCTGGGGCAGGCTGGGTAAACCAAAAGCAAAATAAGGTATCACCTGACCAGGATGGGTCCTTTCTATTCACTGAAACAGGACACGTGATCTCTCCAGAAGGATTCTGGGAAGGAGAAGGTCAGCATCGGTCCGTAGATGAGGTCTTTGTTTCCCCAACGGAATCGAGATCCCTGAAGGGGAAGGGAGAGACATGCGAAGCAGCGCTAACTATAAATAAAGGTAAAGAGGGGAGGGATATGACTGAACGGTCCTCTGTTAAATTAGTAAAGGCAGATCGCAGTCGGCCGGTGGCGGCCTCCCGAACCTCTACCAGTCAAAACTCCAATTCCCAAGAGCCTGTGCGCAACCCAACTGAGCACGCGCCAGGAGCGGACGTGCTCATTGGCTCCTGGCCAGAAGGTAAGGCAAGTGACGGTTTTAACTTGCCTCTGGCCGAATTAAATAACTCTATGGACGTGTGGGTACTCAAGAAACTAATCGAGCCCGTACGGAGTTTATTCCAGATACTGACAGAGATCGTGAGCAGGATAAAGGAAATGGGAGCAACGGCTGAAGCGCGCTGAAGAGGGTAGAGGAATACCTACGGCGATTTGGTCGGGAGTCTCCCGTCATGATTGATTCGGTGGTAGAGGGGAGTGTTACCGGTATCGTACATCATAGAGGGACGCAGAGTGACACAGGCCCGCTGTTAATAAGTAGCAGGTGCCAAGTCATGGCGAGCCCTACAAAGGAATGTGGAATGATGACAGAAGGGACGGGGGAAGCAACAATCGAACCGGAGCTGCTGAAAAATGCCGTCTCCCGGAGCGATGCGGTGCTGAAGATGCCGCCTCCGGTCAATTTAAAATCAAAGGGCGTGCAGACAGTAAAAGGGCTCTCTTTCTCTAATAGAGAGACTGTACACAAGCCCCAGAGTAAAAAGGAGATCCTAAAAATGCAGAGTAGGTCTCCTGACAAAGTAGAAAAGAGAACTGGGACATCAGAGGCGGCCATAGAACCATCCTTGGCGGGACAAGGGGCGGAACCAGAATTTCCAAGATGTTTCCAGTCTCGCAGAGGGATACAAACGGGAGGACGGCGGCTATGCTACGACTTCCTTCGGCCGGGCCACGTATGGCAAAGTTGTCCTCAGAGGACAGGGGATCAGAGGGATTCCCTATACAACACTGTCCCTAGGTTCTCCGCGGAATTTTTATGACATCGCCAAGGCCCAACCTATGAATCCTCCTGGAGGAGGACGTCCCTCGTGGGGCTGGCCGCTTCAAACCTTGGTTCTTCGCTGGGAGGGGAGTACTGTGGAACATGGCCAGCTTTTTATCCCGGTCAATACCCCCAGGCCATCAGGTGGAGCTCTCCCTGCAACATGGAGGTGCCTCGAATACTAGCAGGGAGTCATGGACAGTGGAGTTTTCCTTTACAGCCCTGCTGGATACCTTGGGGGCCAACAGAGGACGCTGCAGGGAGGCCCAGAGACTCTTATGTTCCCTACACCCCGGAAGTACGTCCCAGTCACATGGACAGAAGGAATGACGTGCTTCCGGGATGGAAAAGAAGAGTTTTTGATACAGACCTGGAAGTGCTAAGAAGTCACATGGACTTAGGGTTCAGAAGCACTTCCGGGTCACGGACTATAAAGGATTGTGGGAAATCCCAGACAGACGAGCTGAGCTGGGTGGAAGGGTGGCAACACGTCTGGGAGAGTGGAGGATTGATTATTGTAGTGATTATTGATTTATATGAGTATTGTGGAGAGGAGGGTGCTTTGTGCACTGTGTAGTCTAAATAAAAGTATATTTGGACTTTTACCTGGTGTCTGGCGTGGTGTCCGAGGGTTCAAGGGAGCGAGAACGCCCCCTATCTGTCACAATATCTATATACACACACATACATAGGCTAATGCTGATAATAACATCAGATGGCAGATATACTGTAGATATATGGGGAGACAATTAACTGGAATGGAAGACAAAGAAATAAGATAAATTCAAACCCAATTAATTTTAATACTAAATTTAAGTTTAATATTAATTCATTCAAGATTAGTTATCAGATTTATAAGTAATTTATAAAACTTCTTGACAGATTTTTAGAACTGAAGCACTTAATGCATGCTTGTTTTCATTGTATTTCTCATTATGTCTTTTCATTTTTACCACTTGAAATAAACAATTGTTTATTACACATCTTTCTTATATATGATTCATAATCAGATTGCTGTGATCATAATGATTCTCTCTGCATCATTAATTTACTCTTGTTCATATTACTTTAAAAAGATAGAAGCAGAAGAAGTCTAAAAGTGAAGTCTGTATTAGTGTGACATAAGTGAGGAAAATGCCATATCTGCTGAATTTATGGATATAGAGGAGCCTCATTGTTTACCTTTTATTGTCATTTTCTGTAAGTTTAAATTGCTTGACTAAACATATCATTAACTTGAATTTTAGATTTATAAATATACAGTAGACTGTTTTCTTCTTAAAGAACAGATTGATACATTGCCACGGATCATCTTAAGGGTTTTGAACTCCCCCCATCGCAATTTTACAAAACAAGGCCCCCGCAAACAGAATCTTGCATAGGGCTCCCAAAAAGCTAGAAAAGGCCCTGGCTCAGATAATAATAATTTCCCACTGAAACACCAGAAAGCATGGTTAACTGATACCTTTTCTCTTCCTCTCTCTGCAAAAAATGACTGCCTAAATGTCATTCTTGATTCAGTTAAAAACTGGTTAACTAAACATGTAACTTATCACATATTACCTTGAAGATAATACTTTTGAGAATATGAATTTATTATGTCCCTTTCTCCCTGCCATCTTGCACATTAGATCTATTCAAACCCTGCCTCCGAACCACCTTGAAAAATTAAGAACACTGTTCCCTGTATCCATTTATTTTCCATCTACATTTCTGATTTTTAATTTTAGTCATACAGCCTTTTATGCTTCAAATTATACTTCACCCAGAAATTAACTTTGTCTACGCTGCATGCACAAAATAATACACATTTTGTTTATGTTTATTCAGATGGCTTTTATTTTTCATTATTTTTCCTTTCTAAAATGCAAAAAGCAGAACAAGGGTAGACAACCCCATTCTGTGGTGTTATTCAAGGTTACACAAACTTTTTTGGGGGGTTTGTTTTGCAACATCATTTATGATTTGTCAAAGAATTGGTCAGATTTTGGACACCAAAAGGCCTTGTTCATGATTAGTCAACATGTTACATACACCTTTTTAATCCTACTATGTAGCCTCTAATTATACTTCTCTTGAACTGTCATAATTTTGTGAGGTTTTATACTGTTATTGTACGTGGTTCAAACAATGAAATATTTATTTTCTTTTTCGATATTGTGTGGTGACGTTTTGAATTTTACATGGGTAACGCCATGTTGTGTTGATGTGGTGGTTGCCACTCATGTAGGGAAAGGAAATCTACTTACATAAGGACCTGCACTCTTGCTATTTTCTGACTTTGATTTTCAGGATTCATTTTGATTTGTTGCTTATGTACAGTTAGGTCCATAAGAATTTGGACAGTGATTCAATTTTCATAATAATGGATTTGAAATGAAGTAATCAAGATGTGATTGAAGTGTAGACTTGCACTTTTAATTTAATGTGTTTAACATAAACATTATATGAGCCATTTAGAAAAGACAGCCATTGTTATACATGGTCGTCCAATGACCCCCCCACCCCACCCCCCGCACATTTTCAGGGTCACTAAAATATTTGGAAAACTAACATTATTATGAAAATAACAATCACTTTCAATACTTGGTTGAAAATCACTTGCAGTCAATGATTGTCTGATGTCTGGAACCTATGGTCATCACCAAGTGCTGGGTTTCCACCCTACTGATGCTTTGCAAGCCATTTACTGCAACTGCCCTTCAGGTGCTGCATGTTCATTGGCTTTCCTGCCTTTTTGTCTTCAGCAATTGAAATGCATGTTCAATTGGGCTGAGGTCAGTTGATTGACTTGGTCATTGAAGAATTTTCCAATTCTTTGGTTAGCTGTCACAGTACGTTTTGGCTCATTGTCTATCTGTACTATGAAGTGTCGTCCTACCAGTTTTGCAGCATTTGTCTGAAACTGAGCAGACAAATTGTCCTGCAACTTTTGTCAGTAGTCATATCATCAATAAACACCAGTGACCCACTTCCATTGGCAGTCATGCATGTCCATGTCATAACAATGCCTCCACCATGTTTCAAAGATGATATTGTATGCTACAGATATTCAAAACTGGACTGGTTTTTAAAAAATATTTTCTAGCAATCTGTCCTTCCTATGCTTCAGGATTACCAATGGTTGCACCTTGTGGTAAACCCTCTGTATTTACTCTGGTGAAGTCTTCTCTTGATTGTATACTTTGGTAATGATAGGCCTACTGTCATAGAGTGTTCTTGGTTTAACTAAATGTCATAAATGTTTTTTTCTTGATCAAGGAAAGAATTCTACATTCATCTAACACATTTGTCTTCCCTGGTTGTCCAGGCCTTCTGGTGTTGCTGAGATCATCAATGCATTCATTCTGCCTATTGATTTGTGTGGAGTGGTTGATTTAACCACTCCTGGTGTCTCTGCTAGATGGGTTTGTTTTGTTTTTTCTGCCTAATGATGGCCTGTTTTTACTTGCATGGACAGCTCTTTGGACCTCATATTGAGAGTTAACAGTGACAGCTTCCAAATGTAAATTCCACACTTGGAATCAACTCTAGACCTTCTACCTGCTTAGTTAATGAACTAATGAGGGACCTTTTCACACCTGTCTATATAACAGCATGTCAGTCAATTGTCCAGGTACTTATGTGCCACTGAAAATGGGGGAACCATGTATAAAAATGACTGTCATTTCTAAATGGCTCATACTTATTTCTGTTAAACACTTTGAATTAATGCAGGAAGCCTACACTTCAATCAGGTAAATATTTCTTCATTTCAAATCCATTGTGGTGGCGTGTAGAGCCATAATTATGAATAATGTGTCACTGTCTAAATACTTATGGACTTAACTGTATTTGGCAGTGATTTAATGAGTGTCCTTTTGGTTCACCCCCAAAATTAATTTTTACTTCCTGGTTAACTTCATTCTATAGGATACAGCAAGTATCTACCTTGTCCACAATTAGAATCAAGCAATCTCTTTCATAAACTGGATGCTTTATCTCTTTGTATGCTTCAAATACCAAGCAACTGAGTGAACTGAATCACTGCATTATAATAACTGATGGTTTGTGTACAAGATGACGATGGCATGTGCTGGCTTTGTTAGTTATATGAAATTCTGATTTTATTGTGGACTGTTCTTCAAACCTTTAAAATTATATATTGGGAACATCTGTCTCGTTTAAAATTGTCCAAAATGTTTCCAGGGCAAGATCCAACCTGCGAACTTTGCAATGAAGTTCCAGCCTCACATGGCCACATGTTTTGGGCGTGCACCAAATTAACATCATCCTGGACCAAAATCTTTAAATGCCTTTCAGACAGCCTTGGTGTCACAATCCCACCTAATCCATTATCAGCTGTGTACTGGTGTACTTCTAGATGGACTTAAGGTGGAGAAGGAGAAACAAACTGTTGGCACGTAGACTTATCTTGTTCAACTGGAAGAATCCTAACTGTAATATTTTAAGTCAGTGGGTAACTGATGTTACATATTATTTGAAATTGGAAAAAAATCTAATTCTCAAACAGAGGATCTGTACAAAACTTTTTCAAAACCTGATATATATATATATATATATATATATATATATATATATATATATATATATATATATATATATATATATATATATCTTTGAATGGTGTACCATTAACAGTATCCTTCACTAGAAACAAGGGGCATAGGCTGAACCCTGAAAAATAGCCCCAGACCATTATCCCTACTCCACCAAAGATTACAATAAATACTATTCAGTCCGAAAGGTTGTATTCATCTGGCTTTCACCAAACCCAGAATCATCTATTCCACTGCCAGACAGTGAAGCATGATTCATCACTCCAGAAAACATGTTTTGACTGCACCAGATTACACCACTCCAGCCAATTGGCATTGTGGACAGTGATAGGCTATAGTGTGCCTAGGGTTATGTGTAGCTGCTCATCCAATGAATCCCATTTCATGAAATTCCTAACAGTTTTTGTGCTGATGCTGATTCCAAAAACAGTTTGCAATTATGTTTTAGTGATGCAACAGAAAATAGTCGACTTTTATGCCGCATGCACCTCAGCACACACTGGCCCTACTCTGTAAGTCTGCACAGTCTACCACTTCATGGTTGAACTGTTGTTGCTCTTAAGACACTTCCAAATCACAATAACGGCACTTACAGTTGTTAATCCAAATAATAGCACAAATTTCATTGCATGACAATGTGATTTATTTTAATCACTACTAACAAACAATATGGATAAAACATATGAACTCAATATTTTGGAGGGGTGTCCACATACTTCTGGCCACATGGTGTATGATGAGTCCAGTGATAAGTGCAAGTTCTTAAGCAGAGATATTGGTCCAATACATGAACCAAAGAATAGTATTAGTGCATACATAGTTTTTACTGCATGAGAATAGAGTAAATTTAAACATTAAGAAAGCTGGAACCAAAAAGAAGATGCTGCATACAAAAACATGCTCATTTTCATTATTGACATTTAATAAAATCAACTCAGTTCCATAAGAAACATGATGCTGTATATAGCTAGCCTGTGGTAAATTAAATAAAATATACAGTAGTGTATTGCATCCTATGGATTTGTTTAACTTTTATGTACACTGCACTGAATAGCCAATACTTGCCTTGTTCCTAAGGAAAACATAAATGTTTGCCACAGTTCAACAGAGATGTGAAAGTAAAGTGCATGAGGGCTGCATACTAGACAAGAAAAGAGAAACAGTGCCTGCTTTTTCATATAAATGAAAAAATATAGGGCTATGAAAGGTTTGTTCAGGACAAAACCTCTGTAAATCTTACTCATGCAGAGTGTAATAAAACAGCTGAATGAGCTACCCTGACATGAATTGATGCTGCAGAGGTTAAACAGGGTTTATCTAAGATAAAGCACTGAAGGATTTCACTAGCATTCTTTTCTTACTCGGATCTTCTAGAGATTCTGTATCAATTAACAGATTAGTACTAATTAGGAAAAGTCTGACAGTATCTTCCTGGAATCAAGGGTCATCTCCCATATCACAACTTCCCAGTACAGCTGGAATTAAATATTCACCACAAAGGGAAAAAAAGGCGAGCAGTCTTTGAGTCAGCAGGAGGTAAGAGTGGATGTGCTACCAAACTGCGCTAAATATAAAGTGGTTTCTGCATCATGCGAACCATAGAGTGTCTTCAAAGATGCACAGCAAAGCACTGGTCAGTCATCCTTTCTCATCTACATCTCCACTCCAAACTCTGTGAGATCACCAGGCCTGTATGCGTCTGACAGAATACTGGCATCCTGAGAAAAAGCCAAGATATGGGACCAGAGTGTTGCATACCACTATATAAGGCATGAATGGCTGCATGCCCCTTGTGTTATTTCATTTCCATTTTGGGTTTTGAATTATGCAGATTCCAATTTTGATTTAACCATTTTTAGATTAAAATTTTATTAAACATAGTTATATCATTATGAAGCCATTTTGTTTTTCATTGGTACAGCTATTTTCTGGAGTAATTAACATGAAGTTGTAAGTGAAATGAACTGAAAGTGTGCAGCGCATGGCGTCACTGCCATGTCAGTATATAGGTTAGAGCCAGATTTTCCTGGTCAACTGAGATTGCAGATATTTTTCTTGAGACTTTGCATGTGATTTTCTTCTGTCTGATGTTTCCTGGAAAAAGTACATTAGCAAAGACTTTCAAATTTGATTTAGGGTTTTCCTTATGACAACAGTTGGTTATTGTATTCCAGCACCAAATTCTGCATGAATCGTCAACAATGCATTATCTCCCATTCCTTATTCTATTAAATCTGCCCTCTTCTTTTTACAGTAGAACTCCTTGGCCAACATCAAGATCTGGACAAGAAAAGCATGATGTGAATAGAAAAATATGTATTATAATTATTATTAGAACAGAAAAATCAGTAATACAGAGGAACCTCGGCTCACGACCATAATTCGTTCCAAAACTCTGGTTGTAACCCGATTTGGTTGTGAACCGAGGTAATTTCCCCCATAGGATTGTAGGTAAATACAATTAATCCGTTCCAGACCGTACAAACTGTATGTAAATATATATTTTTTTTGTTTTTAAGCACAAATATAGTTAATTATACCATAGAATGCACAGCGTAATAGTAAACTAAATGTAAAAACATTGAATAACACTGAGAAAACCTTGAACAACAGAGAAAACTAACAATGCAAGAGTTCACTGCTCACTAAAAACACTTTTTTAATGAGTTTTAAGCACAGGGAAAAAATGAACATTTGAAAAATCCGTAATTTAATAAACCACCAAGAAAAGTAACATTGCAACAATGCACGCTACGAACCGATCGCTGTAAACAGAAGTGAAAACAAAAACAAGCCCTGTGCATTCTTTAACTGCCTTCTCTGCCTTATGCGTCCAGCTCCCCCCCTCGCATGTCTCTCTCTCTCTCTCTCTCTCTCGTGTGTGTGAGTGTGTGTGTGTGTGTGTGTGTGTGTGTGTGTGTGTGTGTGTGTGTGTGTGTCTCTCTCTCGTGCGCCTGTGTGTGTGTGTGTCTCTCTCTCTCTCTGGCTTGCTCGCTTGCTGCACAGGGAATGCACAGGGAGAGACTGAAGAAAATCATCAGCACGCACAAACCGAAAGGGAAACTGGCTTGTTCATATACCGAGTGTGTGGTTGTGAACAGATGGCGAACTTTTTGGTCGTAAACCGATTTGTATGTGTTCCGAGACGTTCGTGAACCGATGTTCCACTGTATTATTAATTGCTGCAAATGTTCAGTAAATTTTGCCACTGGTGATTCACAAACTCTTCCTAGGAAAGAGTTTCACAGACATGTAGTAATCTATAGATTTTTTACTAATCTGGCTATTTTGGTTGCATGCTCATCCAGATCTAATGAGGAATCTCTAAACATGTCACAATTTTCTCAATGAAAACAATTCTGTATGTTTTTTCCCACTGCTTTAACCCAGCACTAAACCACTTTTTTTTCTTTTTATAAGTTCCTCCCATTTCTGTCTCTTCTTGTGAAATAGATGGAGAACGGTAGCCTGACCACCCGACTTTTTTGTTTGGACAGATTAACATGCTGATGATATTAGATAGAAATTCACATACTCCAGCAGCAAAAATATTAAATTAAAGAGTAATAAAAAATGCAGGTAAAAAACAGACAATAACTTAACAATAACTTGAATAATGTTCAACGTTAATTAATTAATTAATTAATTAATTAGTTAATTAAGGGTAAATATTCCTTAAATTTACATTGGTGAGGTTTCCAGTAACAATAAAAAATTTGTCTGGATATAGGGCCTGAATCTTTTTGCTGGAAAATGGAATCCATCTCATGAAACAACAAATGGGAAGATTTATACATTTGGGTGAATTTCAGCATACTTTTTTTGAAGAATGATACTGGCACCAAGAACTACCTGATGTATCTTAAATAGTAATTACTACTTAAAATTAGTGCTAACAATATATCATCAATCATTATAATATTAATGGCATGTAAATAACAGAACACCAAGGATACTTTGATTTAGTGGAAAAATGCATCAGGAAGTAAAACACAGACAATAACAACTAAAACAAGGCAAAGAATATAATAAAATAAAATAGCATTTACCAGATTAGTTTACGCAT
The DNA here is from genome assembly GCF_900747795.2 of Erpetoichthys calabaricus. Taxonomy (NCBI): domain Eukaryota; kingdom Metazoa; phylum Chordata; class Cladistia; order Polypteriformes; family Polypteridae; genus Erpetoichthys; species Erpetoichthys calabaricus. Next base: position 67,339,722 of record NC_041400.2, on the reverse strand, counting down.
ATGTCTGTGTTATGCTGTTATATATTTAAGGGTTTGGGGAGAAAAAAAATGAATTTAATAACTGAAAATGTAGCTTTTGCTGCTGTGCTGTATAACAACATTTGTTTATTTTATGTTGAAGTTCAACTGCACATATTACCCTGCTCACCATATATTTATACAATACGGATTAATTGATATACTCATTTATTTTAATCAAAGATTGGTTTAACTGACATAGTGTAGTATATATTTGCTTGTTCATTTCAAAAGTGAAAATGCAGTTTCAAAAAATGGATGTATGGATGCTACAGTTACAAAATTAAAAAGGAAACAGAATTACATTGGCATATGTAAATTTTTGCCAAATTACCTACCACTACAGTACTCCAATTAGAAAGTTTAACAGGTACATAATGCCTGTTTTTCTTAATGAACACATTTATAATTTAACATCAAAACAATCAAGAAATAACATTTTAGATGGTGTCTTTCCCAGCAAGCACTTTACAAAGCCAGCAAGAATAAAGTACAAGGCACTGCAAGACAACAGTCTAAATTACAAGGTACTTTAAATACATGATGCGGTACAGACATTGAGCATAACCTGCAAATGTCTGAATGTCAAGTAGGAGTATAAAACAATGAAGTGATGGTGCCAGGGAGTAAAGGGATGAGTCAATACACATTTCCTATACAGGACGTGCTTTCAAAAATAATTTTTGTCAAAATGAATAATAGCTGAAATGTGCACACCCCACTTCAAGACAGCAAGTGTTGAACTGAATAGGCTGCTATACAGCAACATAGTAACAATAACACAGAGTAATAGACATTAAAAGCAAAATTAAAAAAGGAAAGCAATCTTTGCTGTTAATTAACTGCAGCAAAGACTGGCACTAACTGTGTAAGCTTGTAAACAGACTGTGATTCAAAGGGCATGTTTCACAAATGAAATGAATAAAACATGAGAAACGTGTTGCCTTCTGCCCAGAATACATACAATATGGTTTAGTTTATACACTCCCTAAGAGGCTGTGTATCTGTTAACAGATATCCATTGTATATCTTGTCAAAGAAACAGATTTTGCCATTTTTGCGCCATGTAGTCCTATACCTATAGATTTCAACATAGCACTAGCAGAAGCCCAGGGAAATGAGATAATATGTGTTACTTATTAGGGTGTTTTCCTATTCTTGTGAAGGTATTTTCAGTCTCATTTCAAAGAAAGCTAGAATCAATAAAAACCGTGAATATTTTGCTTAAATTAAAGCATTGCTAGATCAAACATTTTGAGAGCTTCTAGTTTTAAATGAATTATTTTTTCATATTTTCTGTTCCACTGAAAAAATAAAAGGAGCAGCATTTAGGGTCAAGAATTATTTTTAAATTTACCCTGTGTTCACAAAGCACAACCAGATCAAAGCTATTTGACAGTAAAGTTCACCCATCTGCAGGTGGCAACATTTCCTTAATACACATGTTTATTCCAAGAACGATTCACAATATTTAATAGTGTTTAGAACAAAATTGGGTCCCATATTTAACAAACTGTTTATGATTTACCTTTACCTTACAGAAGGTAGTATTTTACACATCACTGCTCTCTTATTACCCGACTATAGAGTAAAACTGTACCATTTTTGAATAATCAATGAAACTGTACCATTATTGAAGGCCATTAACAGAAAATAATAAACTCCTAGTTTGCCTTAAAATGAATACTATATACTCTTACCTTATCCTTAAAATACCATTCTTCATAAAGAATATTATATTTTGGGTAACTGACAAAAGTTTACATGTAAGGTATATTTTTATGACAAAATATACTCATAGAAATAATATTGCAGGGAAAAACTGAAAACTATTTTACAGTAAAAATCTGTTCTTACATATTATTAACCCTTTATGATCAAAAATCCATCTGGGGTACCTTGGAATATTTGACTTTACTGATATTTAACTCTATTATCAGGTATTTATGCCTGCTGATTCAGTACAAGTTCATCTTTCAAAATATTGACCGGCACTATATAATTCAAAATTGTGAAAGCTGTCTGCAAACTGACAAAGGAACTCCAAAGAAATCGGAAATCTGTAAAAATAATAAGAGCATACAGAAATAATTAAACTGAATGAAAACAAAAAGAAAAAAAGCAAACATATATGGACTAATAAAAGTTAATTTACGTCACAACTCTTATTTACAAGTATTTGGCCACGTTTTGTAGCTCCCTCCCTTGACTTTCTTTGCACCCAAGGCATAACCTTACATTCTACAGAAAAGATTGATTACACTTTTATCAAGTGCTTTATGTCTCGATTCTGCACAAATTCATCTTTCCAGTTATGCCAGACACTATGCAATATAACATGAGGCTATAACATTAATAAAAAAAAAGAATTGGGGATATTGTGCAAAGAGACAATAATGAGAAAAGCTGACATAATTCTTTGCATGTTCATTGTAAAACAATGTAAGCAGACAGAAAGAATGAAGAAGTGAAAAACAAAATGATTTTTGATTCTACAAAACTAAATGTGGGCTTCTAATGTATTATTTACAAATGAGTGTCCACTTTTTCTAGTCACCCTGTATTATTATAAAATACTAGTTGACCTGGTACATGATAAAATGTTGAGTATTGGTCTAGCACTCCATTTATTTGAAATGAAATTAACAGAGTGTAAGTGCAGTATGCATTTCCTATGACATCATTCTTGACATGTCCATTCCAAAAAGTTTGTCGGGTGTGCTTAAAAAATGCATTACATTTTTCATTTCAACACAGGCCGCATTTAACTGACACTACAAAATAATAAAAACAGTCATGCACTGGGGTCCTAATCTGGATCCTGAATTAGTTTGTCGTGTGGTGGGTGTGGCAATGCACTGCATCAGTGTGTGCTCCTAACCTCTCTCCTCTCTCTTTGCTTGTTGCCTCAATTATATGACAGCACTTGGTATACTGTGTTTTCCCGAAAATAAGACAGGGTCTTATATTAATTTTTGCTCCAAAAGATGCATTAGGGCTTATTTTCAGGGGATATCTTATATTTATTCATGTACAACAATATACATTTATCCAAATACAGTCATGTCATCTTCTTCTGGAATATCGTCATAACTTTCCAGATTCAAACCCTGAACTTCAGCATGAATTTCTTGCTACTCCAGCCGCTTTTAGGATCATCCGGGATCAATGTGTGCGCTTCGATGTTTGATGAATGGTTCAATGTGGTGAAGCAAAATGCAGAAATACAAATGCATTCGTCGTGCTTTGAAATTCAAGCGTCGCATATTCCCCAAAATAACGACATTTTAAAAGTCTCACATACCATCTTCTGTGCCATCTCTTTTTTGTTTCTTGCACCTTTACAATACCATCAGAATGTACGGTGGCGTATTTGAGCCACAGAGAAAAAAAAATAAGGACATAATGAAAATGTCTATTTTGTGATTAACGTGGAAATTTCAGCTTTAAATTCGAAATGTCCTCTTTAACCTCGTAGTTTACTTTATCATTAAATAGACTGTCGTAAACGTCATCTTAAAACAGACCTAGTTGTTAAATCGCTATGAGCTTCTGGGGCTTCCTCCTGACCTAACAGCAGCGGCAAGCAGCATCACCACACCGAACACATTAAATTTATAATATTCCAGCTCTCTGCACATTTAGAATTCTTAGATTTATACTTGATTTTACTTTCCTGATGAAATGCATTAAAAATATGTATGTTACACTTTACAGATAAACCGGTAACTTTGTTTAAATAATGAATACTGCTAATAGTTACACATATGGGGTGGCACGGTGTGTGGTATAGTGGGTCCACAGCTCCCATCAAAGGCCCGTTTTAAAATCTTGACTAGGGCTTATTTTTGGGGTAGGTTTTCGGGGAAACACGGTAAGGATCCTCAACAGCAGTGCTAATGTACTGTATTTTGGAATGAAATGCAATGCATTTTAGGACTACATATGTTAAAAAACATATTTTAATAGACAGTGCATTGCAAATATTAATGCTCAACACTCCCAACTGGATGGACATAAATCAGCACTTTACCATATTGTAAGTTGCGAACACATAAAGAGTGTTACATTTTATATTAAATACATGTCCAATATCATTCTACACCAGGCAGAATGCAAAACTAAACCTCACACTCATGACTGCCACTATCACAAAGCACAGCTATACATATTCTGTAAGCACAGAAATAAAATAAAAAAGACATGAAAATGTCAAATGTAAGCAAGTCAAATGGTAAAGACAGATACACTTACATACAAAAAACTTACATTTTATTTGTGTGTTAGATAGTAGCCATTGCCAAGGAAATTAAACTGGCAAACAAAAAACTCTGCTCTTCATTGACTGGCAAAAGGATTTCTGGGTCTGCTAATGTTGTTTAAGTTTTCTTGTAGTGACTTTATGTCGAAATGCAAAGAATTTGCTAACAAAAAATTGTTCTGAAAAAAGATATATGCAAAACATGGCACTGGTACAGGCACAACATTCACGCTAGCTTGAGAGAGGCTGGCACCAAAGGAAGTTGTTTCAAAACTACTTTTTTGCTGCTAGATTCCTTTCAAAATTACCCACAAGTAAGCTAAAGTCCTTTGAAGTCATTTTAATGTCTGATAATTACTTCAATTAACATTCAAATGTTTTCTCAGTATGCAGATTCATGTCAACAATGGGCAATTGTCAAGGGGGTTGCTGAACAGAAACAGAGGTGTCATATATTGTCAAAAAGCTCAGAATGTTTACTTTTATGTGAAATCACAAAAATATGAAAATATCAAACCAGTCTATGATAGATAAAGCTTAAAATAATTGTGCTGACACAAAGGGACACAAAATTTGGGTTGCATATCTTTAAAAACAGTAAATGCACCATCGTCATCTGAAAATTACAATTTCTTGATACCATTCAACCAGGTCAGATGGGCTCCATACCACAAGTAAAGATGAACAATTATAAGAATATTAAAAAAAAAAAAGACACCAACTTCATACCACATTTTCCCTTGGGGACAACTTAAGTTCTATCTATTGTGGCAAAGGTGCTATATAGGCATCGACCCGACACAGACTGACAACAGAGGCACATAAAAATGAAACAAAAATATTTATTTTCTTTAGCTGGGGGCCATGTCTTCCTCGTGTCCCTCAGCCCTAACACAGTCCCAAAACACACAAAAACACAAAGCAAAACACCACCACAAAACACTCTTCTTTCTCCTCCACTCCTCCAAGGCAGCTTCGTCCTCCTCCTCCCGACTCTGGAGCCCGGAGTGGTGACTATCGGCTCCTTTTATGGCAGGCATGTCAAACACGCGGCCCCCGGGCCGCATGCGGCCCGCAACAGAAATCTGTGCGGCCTGCATGACAGATCCTAGTTAGCACTGAACTTGTACAAAATGATTACTATCGTTTGTGATTGAATCATTCTGCATCTTCGGTGTTACTTTTCTTACTTCTGCCTTCTGACAAAAGCTCGTTTTCCCATGGCATTACGGTACCGGAAACGTCATCTGCTAGTATAGCCACGAGCCTTGACCAAAGATAATGAGCTGCTGCGTCACAACTGAAGTGCTAGGCTGCAAACTGTGCACCTGCACAGTGCCGCCAATTCTCAGGGCCGCCACGCCAATATATATTGAATATAAAACAGAAAGAAAATGACGACACAGCTGACGGCAATGTGGCCGAAAAACATTGTGTTTCTTGTTAATTAGTACACTGTATTTACATATGTTGCTAGAGTCGGAGCAGTAAGCTATATGTAGTATTATAATGTTCTGCCGTAATGAGAATATCATGGGCCGCCACTTGGTTTTCAAGTTACGGACACACGTATATAGAAGCGTGTCATGAGCACAAGGCGGCTATGCAGTGTCCCAATGGATGTGGCCATCCGCCATGTATAAGATACTGTATTGACATTGCCAGGCGAAGGGGCCTAGAGCCGCCCCTGGCAGGCTACACTACTGACTGGGCTGCTGAAACTGGCCACTGGGCAGAACTGACCATCACGAGTAGTAATAGCCCGCATATTTTCACGCTTTTTTGCCCTAGTTTCATGTAATTTTGTGCTAGTATTGTAACGAACAGTTAGTACAGACTGCAGCTGAAGATCTGAAGTGGACGCGAGAAGTTGGTGAGTTGTTTATTGCCATATTTTTGTGATTTTGAGTTTGTAAAATTATTGTAGGTCAGGTGGCTTTTTGCATATCGGCTTATTTTACAATATAAACTTTGAAGTAAACTTAGTAAAGTAAAATTAGATTTTTGGAGGATTTGTTTTCCAACTTGAATTACTGAGCAATGAATTCAGTGAGCATTTTTGTGATTTCAGTTCACACAAACAGGGCATTGCACTGTTCTCTTACAACGTTGAGAATGCGCCTGAGAATATCCAAATGGAATTGATTGAACTGCAGTCAGATTCTATTCTGAAGGCAAAATACAACGAAGTTGGTGTGCCAGGCGTGTATGCTTACCTGCCACCCTCGTATGTGCAGATCCGTAAGTTGGCATCGAGAGTACTGTCAATGTTCGGAAGTACTTACCTTTGTGAGCAATTGTTTTCGTTAATGAAAGCTACCAAAACACCACATCGCTCAAGACTTACCGTCGAGCACCTTTCATCCCTCATAAAAGTTGCAGCTGCACAAGATTCAAGCTTGATATTGACGAACTGGTTACTAACAAGAGATGCCAAGTGTCGGGACAAAAGAAATAAATCTCACACTGTAAGGCTCCTATATAAGCAATGAATATAATATAATGAATATCAATCATCAAGACACTATATAAAAGCGGTCGGGATTGTCCTTCCGTCCCGTGAGTGCAAAGTTTAGCGGTATTCTGCTTATCACAGACTTACTACTTGCGGCTTACGGTACGAAGCGACGCGATGTGAGCAGAGTTCTGGTGCTCCCATCATTCCCTTGCTTTTGTGCACGATGCGCTGGAAAAATAGACAAAATTATGTCTCTGGAAATAATTAATGTTGATGGAGTACAAATGCCTCACCGCGTAGTAAATATCAGGGGAGATGGTGCTTGCTTATTCTCATCTATAGCTTATTTAGTGCATGAAACTCCGTCTTTAGCAGTACAGATTCGGGCTGACATTGTACGACATGTTTTAAGTAATTGGTCAAGGTTTCAGGCATTTACAATGATGCCGTCAGGAATCTCTTATACAAATGCGCTTCAGTATCTCACTGAAATGTCAAAGTCTCAAACTTATGGTACCATTTCTGAGCTAATGGCAGCGGGAGAGTTGTTCCCCTATGAGTTTCAAGTATATTATTATGGAGTCCTACACTCCAAGTTTGGACAGGCACTTGAGGGGATAAAAAAAAACTTAGGTTTTCGGGAGATGTTATGAATGGGCACTTTGATGTTCTCCTTCCCTACACTTACGGTACATGCCTGATGTACACATGGAGTGCACACAAATTGAGGATAAAAGTCGGTTGCCTTAAAAGGCAGGTGAGCCTAGTAATATAATAAGGACCTAGCTAAGAGGCTAAGACTCTAATTTTACACTGTTGTGTGGAGACTGCATGGAAATAAATTGCTTTTCTTTAAACTGTAAGTGCTACATTTTTTAAAGTTTTCAGTATTGGAAAGAAAGCTACAGTAACTTTGTATAATAGTATAATAGTATTTGTTACAGTGCGGCCCGCTGACGCATGTTTGGCAGTCAAAGCGGACCACCAATGGTAGTGAGTTTGACATGCCTGTTTTATAGCCCACCCGGAAGTACTGCAGGTGCTTGTTGACCTACTTCCGGCTGCACCTCCGGGTGTGGCTGCATTCCCACCCAGATGGGCTTGTTAGGCCATGCAACTCCCCCTGGCAGTGGTCACGGAGCCCAACAGGAACGAGCTCCGTTGTTCCTAAATATTGGCCCTGATGCAACCCAGGGGACCTGCCAACAAGTGTTCTGGGGGGACGTAGTGTGCATCCCATGACTGCTCCCTCGGATCCAGTGTCAAAGGGGCGTCCCGACCTGGCATGGGTCCCGGCCATCTGCCACACTATCTATATATAGAAGTCATCTAGGAATACAATAAGGTTAATAAAAAATTATTTTAAAAAAAAAACATTTTCCTGTAGCAGAACTGCAGTCAAAAAGTACACAGTAAACTCTCAACACTGGAAGTTATTTATTTTAATGGGAAAAGCAATAATAAAAATTCATTAATGTAACAACAGAGAACTAATTTTATTGCTTGACTGTGCTGTGTCTCATAAGCATAGAACAGACAGATTTTAAGTGTTAGAACAAAACAAAAAGCACAACTAAAATACAACCAGCACTAAAAAACCAGCATTTGAGCATCATCTTTCCATAGAATTATATTCTCACCCTTGGGGCAGTCTTACACCTGTCTGACCCACTCACCTTTGAGCTGAATTGCACTTTCTTTTGCTAAAAAAGTTGCCAAATAAAGTAAGACTGATCTAACATGATTAATTAAACAATTATTTTGGCCTGACCCAAAATCAAAAAACTTAATTAAATCTCTAGGCTAGAGTAGCATGTCTTTACTACATACGAACACATGCCATAAACTTCATTACTTTGCATGCTATACCAAGGTTGCACTATACAAGTCTCGCCTATAAGTGGCAACATCTCATTTTTAAATGATACAGCAAAGTTGATTTGTCAATGCTGATTTGATGGCATAGTTAAGTGAACAGACTGCTGCCTAACAAAAAATAAACTAACAGATCCTTCATTTCAAAGTAGTTTAAACCACTCAATTAAAATGTATGTGTCAGTAAGTTTCTGCAACATAAAATTAATCATTTTTCAAAGTGCTTATGTTCAGTTTGGCAAGTAAACTCTCACAACAGCTGGCAGAGGGCAATCAGCATCAGATAACAAGCAACTGCCAAAGTGATGATATTTTCAAAAATAAAACTTCATACCCATTATCATATACAAAACTGCCACTAATAATATAAGCAATCAATACCTGATCACACTGATATAGTGAAGTTATTATTGTTTGTCTCAATCTAAGTTAAATGAGAAGTCTTATAGTGAGGATATGGAAAAAGCTAAGTATCAAAAACAACAAAAATGAGGAAAACAATGGTAAGACACGCAGTAATAATCAATGTTTGGCATTAGTCTCTCTGGTTCAGGAGGTTAATAGTGTGCTATATGAGAATAAAAATACTAAAAGCATAATAATTTTCAAACTGCGTCGTCACATTATTACTGTAACTGCTTAAGAAAAATTAGAGGTTTAAATCCCAATTTACATGAAATTGATTTAAGTGTATGAATATATACATTGCGCTGTAATGTATAGTTACAGAAAGGCCACCACTACATATACAAAAAATGCATTAACTTTATTGAATAAATTGCTACACAATATGTTGCATAGCACCAGTGAAAGAATAAATTAAAACATAGTAAAACAAACAAAGAATTCAATTACGATGTCAAAAAATAACATCCTCTCACTTTTAAACTTTCTTAATCCTAATACTGGAGCATAGGGCAGCAGAGCCTTTGCTGACTGCACTGGGTAAAAGGCACACACTTGAATAGGGGTCAATCTGAAATAACCAATCAACCTAAGCTGCACTTTTTTTGGCAACGAGTGGGGAAAACCAAAGCATCTGGAGGAAAAAATGAAGTTAACACATGGACAATGTCAAGGCGCAATATTCCTATCCATGGTGCTGGACCCATGAGGCAGCAGGGCTACTCTTTTGACCACCATGCCAAACAGTCATAAAAACTAATGCATGAAGATTACCTGGCATGTGATGGCAGCAGGAAGGAATAAGACTAATGCACCCCTATCTTTGTACAAAGAATAATTATAACTTAGGCTGTACCTCTAGCACTGATATTATATGTATTACATGTTAGACATTCTCTGATGCCATTGTGTAACTTTTTATAAATACTTTTACTCTATGAAAGTCTCTTCCTATATCTATTTGAGATGATCCATCTTGACATTGAGATCCAGACTGTCACTTCATTTATGAGTTTACACTGTTCCTCCTAATCATGAGACTCTATAATACTGTCATTACAACTGTCTGCTATCCAAACATGGACTGTTAGTTTTGAAAGCTTGATCCATTATTCATAGATTTACCCCGTACTCGATCTTGATTACAGTATACATCTCTTTGTATTGTAGTTTTATACTGGAAATGTATTTTGTTTGCACAGCTCTTCTGTTTCTGCAAAATATACCTTTAAACTCTTCCTAGTAACTGTCAATTAAATGTTTTTCTCTTTATCCATTTTATTGTACTAATCAGTTTTTACAGCTTAAAATGACTTCTCTGTAACACACTAGGTAATGTAGTATTCTGTTAATGGAGATATATAAAATATAGACTGGTTGACAGACAGTATAAGTATTGATTTTGGAGCTTTAACATTATGCTGTGCTGGGTGCCAGTTACTTTGGCCACTGTTCATTTCAAGGCTGGATCAAAGCAGGAAAAACTGTATTCAGCTGATGTCACCTTAAAAAGGAGACTGTGACAGAAAGTTTCTTAAGATTGATGAGCACTGCAAACAGTATTATAGCCCTTATAAAATTGTTTTAGGGGACTGTAAATGTTTCCATTCTTTTTTATCCATTCACAATATCAAACACGCTGGATCTGCTGTGTTGTTCAGACTTATTGCTACATTTCAGTATTAGGAATGTGCTATTTCTGGTTTGAGACATACTGTATAGTATGAGACTAAAATAGAACTGTTTAAGTGGAAAACAAACCACAGCAACTAGGATTTCACAGATTCTCTTTCTTTAACCTTCCTGTATATCTCTTGAGAAATAATATGCAGAAATGCTATTTTTCTGAATGAAGTGCATCTCTCTTTACAAAACTGTTTACATCCCACAGTCCACATTTACATGCACATCTTAGCAAAATGTGTGCTGCTGGATTGGATAGGTTACCTCCAGGCTGCTCGGTTTTAAATTGAAACTCAGGTCATTAGTATTCAAAAACTCTGAGGTGCACATAAATTTATACAGCAGCATTAAGTCAATCCATTATGCACGCTTAACCTTGTTCTAGCATTGGAGTGATGCGTCGTGCATGGTAATGAAGGAAAATATAAAAAAAGGCTCAGTTTTGAAACTAAAGAGGCAATATGTCTGGAATTTCTTTTTTTTCCTTTTAAATTCTGTCAGTAAAGGACAAACCCAATTTTAAATTTCATGCAATAATGCACTGCTATTCAAAAATCCCAATATGTATTGTTTATTAAATACACCTCACTCAGACACCTTAAATTAAATGTACCCATTAATTTGTATTTATTTTTTTTTTATTTTTGTACCCAAGTTATCTCAAACCTCTGAGCTTATGTGCAAAACAAGATATCCTAAGACACAGGCATAAAGAAGACCTCACATAAAAAAATAATGCTCGACATACATAATAAGCATAGCTCATTTCTACAAATGTGCCTGCCACTTTAAATTTGTCAATCAACCTAAAATCAATGTATAGTTTTGTAAACAAAAACATATGCAAATGACACACAGAAGTGTTAAAACTGATCTGGGCAAAACAAGTGTCAATTACATTTTATGCATAAAAAAACCCCAAAAACATAAAGAGCAATCTATATTGATTACTAAGTGATTCAAACATGAATAATACATATTTATTTAATAGTGTTTTACTTAGTGGTAATGAACTGGATAAATTAGCAACAGTAAAGAAGTAATTGACAGAAAAATTATAGACCATTCGGTAATGGCAAATATAAAAATCCATGGCCTAAGAATCTTGATAAATGGATTTTGTAAACCAAAATGCTCTCTTTTCTAATGAGGTATAGAAAACAATTACATTAAACACATAATTTATTTGCAAGCTCACATACTGCAAAAAAGGAACCACATCTTTCATACTGTAAATCTAACTGTCCTCTTGTTTTATTTGCAAATGAAGATATGAAGTACCAACATTATTTTCAAAATATTCCTAATATGGATTTCCTCTTGGCCATTAACTTATCTGTGAAAGACTCAAGATCAGGCTCAGACAACACTTTACCATTTAATCATAAACCACACCCCTGCTCTTTATAATTCAGTTACCTTTATTATAATATATAAAAAATACTAAAGTACTTGGTATCTTTACTAAAGAATTAGAAATCAACAGGAACTTTGTGATTGTAATGTCAAAGACAATAAAGAACTTAAAACTTGATATGATATACCTAAAATAAAAATGTTCCTGTTCTGCCCCACATGCTGTTAGCTGTTACTATTATTTGTTGAACTGTGCTCCCCTTTGTCTTGTCATTTATTATAACACCTGTTAGTCACGCCCCAAACTCACAGTGGTGTTATACATGTCCATGAAGCTCACGTAAAGCACGCAGGTCCCATAATGAACATTTAAATACAATGCAGACCTTGTGCCTCATGTAGGCACCCTTTAACCCAGGGGTGGGCAAAGTCATTCCTGGAGAGCCGCAGTGGCTGCAGGTTTTTGTTCCACCCAATTACTTAATAAGAAGCACTTATTGCTCTAGTAACACTTCTGCTTCACTTTAGTTGTCTCCCTCGTTAAGATTTTGAACCCTTATTGCTTATTTAAGTCTTAAACAGCTGCATTCTCAGCTTTTAATTGCTCCTTATTAGCAATAAGATGCAAATAACAAAAGAAACCAGCAGTTATCCATTGTTTTTCTTTAAACTTTAAGTGCTACATTTTTTAAAGTTTTCAGTATTGGGGGGGGGGGGGGAAGCTACAGTAACTTTGTATAATAGTATTTGTTACAGTGCGGCCCGCTGATGCATGTATGGCAGTCAAAGCAGCCCACCAATGGTAGTGAGTTTGACATGCCTGTTTTATAGCCCACCTGGAAGTTCTGCAGGTGCTTGTTGACCTACTTCCGGCTGCACCTCCGGGTGTGGCTGCATTCCCGCCCAAACGGGCTTGTTAGGCCGTGCAACTCCGCCTGGCAGTGGTCACGGAGCCCAAAAGGAACGAGCTCCATTGTTCCTAAATATTGGCCCTGATGCAACCCAGGGGGCCTGCCAACAAGTGTTCTGGGGGAAGTAGTGTGCATCCCATGACTGCTCCCTCGGATCCAGTGTCAAAGGGGCGTCCTGGCATGGGTCCCGGCCATCTGCCACACAATAAGATGCAAATAACAAAAGAAACCAGCAGTTATCCATTTTGCTTGTTACCCTTTACACCTGTGTGTATTTATCGTGCATTATTTGGTTTAATTAAATACTTGGAAGGAAAGAGTAGAGAAAAAAGTGAAGGATTGAGAATTACCCAACCGTTTTACACTTCAAAGTATTTGGATAATATCCTTAGAATGGAAAAAAAAATCTAGGATATGAGAATGACTTGACATAGCAGAGTTAAAGCACTAACAAGCCATGAAATGTAATTATTGGCAAAGATTGTTTTCTAATTAAGCAACTGGGTTGGAACAAAAACCCACGGCCACTGTGGCCCTCCAGGAATGACTTTGCCCACCCCTGCTTTAACCTCTTGTTTTGGTCACATCGAAAATGTATCTTTACAGTATATAAACCCCTGAGTCTAGATAGTTTTGGTACACAGCAATCTGAATCTCTGTCTACACACATCTCTTGTCATGATCTGACCCTGGAAATAATTTCCTTGCAAGTGTCTTATATCTTAAAGCTTTATTGTTTAATGTATACTGTCTGCTATGTACCACTTTGTAAATCATTACTTATTTATTGTCTTTAGTTGTACACCTCGAAATACTTGTATGTTTCCTGTATATATTTCAGTTTACAACGAGGTACATACAGTAAAAACCTTCAAGAAATCTCACCTTTGCCGTTTTCAAGTGGATGTGCCAAGTTGTTTTAGCTCTCTTTGGCCACACTGCATAAACAACGTTGGCCGTGCCATGGTCGGGGAGATGGGGGCGGGGGGTCAGGGGTGGGGATTTTGGAAATGGTAGTAGTGCCTAAAGTTGCAAAGTATACCTCTCAAAAAACCCAAAGTTAAAGTTAAAAATGAGACCCATTCAAAGTTAATCCTTGAATTTCAAGCTTAAGTAGGATTAAAAACCACATGACATTTAATTGTATTAATAACTGTAGATGTAGCCTCATTTTTGTATCCTCAGATACATTTCATTTCACTTTTGGATATTTAGCTTGTGTATTTTTTTTTCCATCTTGGTGATGTCATCATGATCCACTCTGTGTTCTGCATGTTGCCATTTTATGATTTTTTTCTCATGGTTGCAGGGCATACTGCTTACAGTTATGATGCCCATATACATGACATAGTTGAGTTATCATTCCCTGCTTATTTAAGATAGAGACACAGAGCAGCTCATTATCCAAGCACTAGATTCATTTTAAAACAAAGAATGTTAGTCATAGTGGAAAGAATTCCACTTTGTGTTCAATAACGGAAAGAATTACAGTTTGTGCTTTTGCTTGTTTAATTGACTTTCCCATTGTTTTTCTACATTTTGATCAGTCTTAGTATGCTTCTTCTGGTTCCTTGACTCCATTCTCTTAATAGATTATGAATTTGGCAGCTTCTTGTGTCACCTCCATTTTCCAGTCATCGTTGTGGTAAAAAAATAACTGGTAGCACACAATTTCAGCTTTTGCTTAACCCGTTGTACTTTGATGATTGCTTGTTATGTACTGATCTTTGCTCTCATTTTTGACTATTCTTATGGAAAATCTCTTAAATCATGAAGTTTTTTCTGATCCATGACACTCAATTAACATTTTTCCAATCATGACACCAGTTACAGTGGTGCAAACTAATGGATTACATTTACTTTCATTACTGTAACTGTAGTTGAGTAGATTTTGTAGGGAATTTTACTTTTTAATGTATTTTTAAATTTAAATAATTATAGTCTTTAAAATCTAAATTTATTTAGTAACAATCCTACTTTATTACCTTTTCAAGGCAGGTAGATACAAAGTACAAATGATTAGCTTTGTTGAAAATCCGAAGTTCACAGTGGTCAATTAAAATAGAACTACATGCAAAAAGTTTGGGGATCATAGGTCATGAACTGGAAGCATGAATTATCTTAGTAAATTACATAATGGCCTTACACATTTCTCATTTTCTATGGCTTGATAAGTGGATGCATGTCAGTTAATCACAGTGTACTGATCTACTGTTCACCTGAAGTGAGTAGTAGAAATTTCCTGGTGTAGGAGTATCTGAAAAAAAAGATATGGTATTGTACATAAGAAAAAAAACAAATTTACTCCAAAAGCTGTGGAGCTACCTGCATACGAGTAATCTTCTTCAAATATACAAAAACTCACAGAAGTAAGTTGATTTTAAAACTTGGTATTTACAGCATCAGTGATTAAACAAATCAAACTTAATTGCACAAAAAATACCACAATAAATTTCTGATAACCACTTACTGTTAAATATGAATCCAATGGTCCAAAAGGATAAGCTAGTATGACAGGCAGGTATGAAGTGCCTGCCTTTCACGATGCATGTGACACCCAAGAATTGGTCACACGAAGGGCTTCGCTAAAAAAACTTTGACATTACCCTCACAACATACTCATGCTGTATAAACAAATGACAAAATATAAGTTGTTTCTATATATCACTTGATAACTCCTCCAACATCTATCTACTGTACATGTTTTTTTTTCCTTTTTCAACACTCATGTACATATTTAGGGTGTGCAACACCAACACAAGAATTTCACTATAGCTTGTCGATGTTCTACTTCACTACTTAAAGATACCATAGTTCTGCTTCACTACTTAAATAAGCAGGTTCCTGACAATCATGGAGAATCCACTGCATCCACTAAACAGTATCTTCTCCAGACAGAGGAGCAGCTTCAGCGACAGACTGCTGTCACTTTCCTGCTCCACTGACAGACTGAGGAGATCGTTCCTCCCCCACACTATGCGACTCTTCAATTCCACCCGGGGGGGTAAACTTTAACATTATACATAGCTTCTGCTCTGTATACCTGCATTGTTATCACTCTTTAATTTAATATTTTCTTTATCAGTATGCTACTGCTGGAGTATGTGAATTTCCCCTTGGGATTAATAAAGTATCTATCCATCTATCTATCTATCTAAAATACCATATTAACCCTAGGTTTGAATTTTTTTAAATTTGCTTCTTTATCCTGGTTCTGTACAGATTGTACATGCCTAATGTCAACAACATTCAAAAGCTTTTTCTCTGCTAATTAACTTTATTTACAAAACAGTTTTACTTTACTTTCTTTCTTTATTTTACTGTCTTAAATTCTACTTTATAATTATAAGTACATTTTACATTGTCAGCTGATATTTAAAGATGATTATGATTACTTGCTTTGTTGTCATGATATAATTTTTAGCATATCTTGTTTATTTGAAATATCCTGGTTATTTTAGTAATGTGCTCTATTAGTGCAATACACTGAGATAAGCATGTTCAATAACTGTTTAATAACAAGCTGAATAATATAGCAGCTTCTTTTATTTCATATGGTAAGTAGTATAATGCATATGTAGTAAGACAAATAAGCTGACTTATTTTAAAAAGTTTAAATCTCATTCCTGAAAGGAAGAATATCAAGCACTTTATTTTTGATGAAGGAACCAGTTTACTAATAATAGAATAATAATAGAAAAATTCCACATGTCCTATCTGCAGAGCAGATGCTGTATCAAACATATTGTGAAAGACCACATGATGATACACCAGCCTCTCTGGGTTCATGGCTTTATTTTGTTCATATTTGTTGGATACTCAGGGAATTAATATCAAAATGTTGTATGTTGTCATTCTGTTTTTAATATATAATTGTGTGGAAATGCTTTTCTTTTTAATTTTTAATTTTTCAAATAAAACTGTGTTCTCATTTTAGCCGGTCCAAATAAACACAAACTGCTGAACTGATTTAACACTTCAGGTTGTACTCCACCAAGGGGCAGATGATGTGTAACATTAGTATTTTATACAATAAAACCTATCATTTTTGATAGGCAACGTATATACTGTACGTACATTGTTTATTTTCATTTTTCCTCTTAATTTTTTTCAAAGATGCCTTCTTCATTTAATTTCAAGACATTTATTCCATTTACAGACATATTTCTAATCAGTGAACTTGGTAAACTTTGGGATTCAAAAATACAAGTTTTATATACTTGTTGTTGGCCTTTTATTCTTTGAATTTTGCTCATGTGGAAAAATCGTAAATAAGACAATATCCACAGATTTGTGAAATACCCTCGTCATTAAATTCAGAAGAATTATTTGTTCATAATAGTGGATTAAGCCCACACTTTTAGACGAGTTGCTTGTTCTGGTTTAAATAAAACAGTGAGGCCAATGAAAGTGGTAAGAATTACTTCCATAATGAATAAGAAAAAAACCAGCATGCTTTATATAGCCACAGCCATGACCTGGACTACAAACAGTGGTGGGTGTCATTTAAATAATGAGCCATAGGAAGATCTGTGAATGATAAGGCAATTGTTGATGGAAAAAGTGGCAGAAACAAAGCTTTCAGAAGTTACTAATGCATATGAGAAAAGGAACAATTGCCAAAATGAACAGAGTGCAGTAAAAGACTGCCGCTAGAGAGGGGTGTTCAGACTTTGTCTGAAATACTAAATACAGTAAACGCTCCATTCAATGAATCTGCCACGTAGTGTAATTTTGGAATGTGTTTTGCTTTTTGTTTTTTTTTTTGCCCTGTGTATGTGCTGTTAACGACATGGTGAAGATAAACTTTGTTGCCCTAAATGGATAATTCAGTTTGCCATATGTGTTAAAATAAAATGGAAGTTATTATTTTTGGTCCTACCACATCTGCAGTTGAAATCGGCATGCACTTAGGACCTTTGGCATCAATGATTCATAATGATGTCAGAAACCTAGGTATCATCTTTGAGTCATCACTAAGTTTTGAAAAACAAATCTCCATGGTAGTAAAGTCCAGTTTTTACCAACTGAGGCAAATTTCTAAACTAAAATCCTTTTTATCACAGAAGGACTTGGAAACAGTCATTCATGCCTTTATTACATCTTGACTAGATTATTGTAATTCCTTATATGTGGGTCTGCCAAAATCTGCTCTGTCGCGCCTTCAGCTGGTTCAGAACGCGGCAGCTAGATTTTTCATTGGGTTGAGAAAAAGGGATCACATCACCCCCATTTTAGCCTCTCTCCACTGGCTACCGGTGAGGTGTTGCATTGATTTTAAAATCTTGTTGTTTGTTTTTAAAGCCTTGCATGGTCTTACTCCAAAATATATCTGTGACCTCCTTCACCTCTATGTGCCACCAAGAGCACTGAGGTCATTTGGACGACTGTTCCTTGTAGTGCCAAGATCTCGGCTGAAGTCTAGGGGAGACAGAGCTTTTTCAGTTGTTGATCCTAGGCTTTGGAATGATTTGCCTCTGCACATCAGGTCTTCATCCTCGATCGAAGTTTTTAAAAGTCGGGTTAAGACCTACTTATTTACTTCTGTCTTTCATTGTTTATAATGGGATTGTGGTGGATGTTACAATTGGTTGTTTTATTAATCTGCTTTTGCATGTGATTGTTTGTATTGTGTTTATTTTAAGACTTTTTTGTACAGCACTTTGGCGCAACCTCTGTTTTAAATTTGCTTTTATAAATAAATAATCTCATCTAATCTAAAAGTAAACCATAATAAATACAGTTTGAAATTAATGCGGCTGGTGCACTGTTTAATTAGACTTTGGTTTGCAAATGAAAATGTTTTCATATGTTGAAATCCACTGAAAGCCACAAAGAGATGACACTGGAATCTTCTGTTACAAATATTCTACACCTGAAATTTTATCATTTGATCAGTCGATTTTCAACATTTGATACAAAAACTGATTGTGAAGTTCTAGCAAGAAAAATATGTGGCCTCCTTCACTTCCGTAACTTTAAATTTCATTCTAGTAGAGGGGAGTACAACATGCGTTGCAATAGATGAAGGGGCCCTTTTGACAGAACTGTATAGTAATACCTATGTACAAGTTGAAATCAATAAGGTTGTAGTGTGCTTTGATTAAATTTTCTTACAAATGTTTTTTTTTTGTATTTCATAATCGTGCAGTATAAATTTGTCAGAAATTTAACTGCCATATGAAGTACAGTAGACCATTTACTTTACACTCTATTGCAATATATATTCCGTTTATAATTTCCAATACGCAGCATGGATATTTAAGAATGTTTTTCTTGAGTAAATTTTTGTCCACGCAGTAATACTTCTACTTGAGTAGAATTTTTTAGTATATGTTTGACCACTGACAGAACTCCAATACTCTGGGGTGTTTCAATTGTATAATTTCCTGCAACCCTTCCACCAATTCATTTTCAAGCTCACTTAATCTAATTTAAAAGTGGAGGGGGACAATGCCTGTCTCAAAAACATCAGGTGCAGGGCCATAAATGAGCCCTTGATGAGACACCAGATTTTTCATTACCATACTCACATATGTAGCCTCCTTAGCATTGTGTTTACTCCCAGAAAAACGAGCCAAAAACACTGAATTTTTTTCAACGGGAAAATATTCTGTTACTTGTAAAAGAAACATCAAAATGTCAACATTAATACAATAGGATAGGTATGTTTAGAGTCCACTGCTGTACTGATGCAGATTTAGTACACATCCTTCATGTAATATGTTTTGAAACAGTCTCCAACACACAGCCTAACATTGCAATTGGGACAGTAGAAGCTTTTCTTTGAGCACTTTTTTATAATAGTTCTTCTGTGACTTAAGTATGAGAGGGTAGAAAGTTAGTGCCTGACCTGCATGATGGACATGCCCATTGGGTTATTGCAGGCTACCACAACGCAATGCTTAGTGACATCCAATGACATGAACAGTGACAGTTCCTGTATTATAAATAGTGCTCAGGGGCTAACGACTTTATAGTGCTTATACTTGATGGCAATCATTTTTCCTTTTTTGCCACATAGATACTACACCCTGCTGCAGCTTTATGTGATTGGAGTTACCAAGCATATCATGACAGTTTGGTTATAGAGTGCCTATGCATCTGTTTCACTATTTGTGCTACTATCGCTTAACTGAACTAATGGTTAAGTTTCAGTTTGCTCAAAAACTGGCTTTATAGTTTCTTGTTTACACAACATTATCTGTTTTGGTTGAAGGCTTTACCCACTCATGAATACTGAAATGGAAAAATGAAGAAATATTTATCATTATTTTGCATGTCAGGGCAAACTCAGATATGTATACAAACTTGTTCATACCTGTGCAATTTAGAGTTATCAATCAATCTGACTTTCCAGATTTTTACTTTTTTTTTCATTTGAGATAAATTCTTCCTTAAAAGTGCACCTTCATGATGCAAGTACCCTATAACATTCTATGAGTAATTAGTTAATCAACCACATTTTATTTCATTGAGCACCTCTCACATTCAGCACTTCTGTCTGAGGACAAGCGTTAGCTTGTTGCTCATTTAGCTGTTTTTGAAAATGAAATTGGATAAATACAGGTAGACCAATAAGTAACTAAGCTTCTTAAGCAGTTGTAGCCACACTGAAAGATGCAGAATCAGAAATAACACCTGCAATACTGCCATTATACCAAGGCTATCTATATAGTGGCAAAGTATTAAAATTAACAAATAACTTTCAGCATCTCTCAGTAATAACATTTTCATGTGGGAGATGAAAAGAAGCTTAACATTGATTTAAGCACTGAATGTTTTCATCCCCCATACTTAGCAAAAATAGAAATGGGTCAGAAAAATGACAGAGATCTGTCAGTCTTCATCAAGAATGTTTAAAATGAGTTGGTAAAATGAGACATAGTTCAGTCATTCTCAAACAAAATAGCACTGACTGCTGAAGAATACTTTTAATTTTGTTATAATCAAAATATCATCAAAATAAAGGGGTTTCATTTTATCTAAATAAAGGTCCCGGTTTATTGCGCACCATTTTTAAAATGATAAAATGATTGGCATAGGTGCTAAATAAATCAAATGGCATGAGAGTGTTTGAATTTGCTGCAAAGCCTCTATTACATTAAACTATAGGTAAGAGCAGTATTTACTGCATTGCACAAGTCTGGGAAAATATACTTCCTCAAGAGGATATACTTAAAAGTACAGATTTATCTATTGGGTATTAATCAAGGTTTATCACAGCACTGCAACTGCATAAAAGCTGAGCACTAAATAACTGGAGCCCATTTCATAGCTTTATGATTTCACCAGGCAAACCCAATAGCATAAAAATGGTATTGTCTGAGATGCAGTTCAGTTATTGTGAGGCTAAAATGAGAAATTTTATAGTATGTGAACTGCCATTCTCTCAGCCTAACTCACCTCATGGCTATATTAAGTCTCTGAAATCCAGTTCTCTAAATAAATCAGGATGAATATGACTACATGGGGCAAATAATAAATTCATTTGCTATGGAGCAAATAATATGGGTGACATTAAGCAATTTCAAGAATAAAAGTTTACATAAATATGTCAAGAAAACAACAGAAGAAAATGAGCAATATTTTGAATCTCTTGGGAAAGTAAATCAAATGAGACGTTTATTGATTAGTTCAGAACTTTAGTAAACGTTCATCAACTCTTAACATCAACTAGCAAATGCCATTGTTAATTCAATATATTAACCTCCATAATACATTTATCAAAGCTTAATTCTCACGTGTATGAGCAATTTAATGTTTTTCAAAATTACTTTCTACTGGTGTTAGAACAGTGGCATAGTAGTTAGCAATTGCAGTCAATGGTTGGTTTTTGACTTAAGTCCAAGTCTGGGTTAATAGGTTCTGGTCCCATACTAGCTTTAAATGAAATAAACCATTTAAAAGAACAGATTGATGGACAGAATATCAGATTATCAATAACTTATGGGATTTGTAATATATAATCATAGCTAAGAAGATTTATGTATGTAGTCTAAAACAGTAAAGACATTATTAGAATTAGAATCAGAACCACATTTATTTGCCAGTACTTAATGTACAGTAATTTGACTTGGTAGATTTGGAGCTGCTTATAACATAACACAGCATCACATACAAATAACATAAATAGCATAAGTTAAAAAAGAAAAAAACATTATACAAAGTTGAAGAATAGTGCAATTATAAAAGAAATGTGCAAATGAAGATGAGCATGTGAAGGTATGAGTGTGTAGTGTGTATGCACATGCACACACATACATACACATATACTATATAAACACACCTTAACATAGTATATGATAGAACACATGAATATGCAAATAAGGCAGGTTAAATTACTGATTTGAAGGGACTACATCTCTGGGAAAGAACCTGTTTAGATATCAGTTAGTTTTATTTTAAATTGACCTGAAGCGTTTACCAGAGGGGAGTTACTGGAACAAGTGATGAGCTGGGTGAGATGAGTTCATGGTGATCCTGTTCACATTGTTAGTACATGATATGTATTCAGGTCTGCAACAGATGGAAAAACAAAGCTAACTATTTTCCCAGCAGACCTCACAACACACCGTAATTTATTTTTGGAGTGTGCTGTTGCTGAACCAAACCAGAAAGCTATGGAGAATGTGATTACGCTCTCAATTGTGGCTTTGTAAAATTGAACTAGGATTGGCTGGGAAATATTTAATTTCTTTAGTTGGCACAAAAAGTATAACTACTGCTGAGCCTTCTTAGTGATAGAAGTGATGCTAATGACCCAGCTTACAGCATTTGTGATAGTTGTACCCAAAAAGTTGAGGGAGTCCACCATATTGACTGCAGAATCATTAATTTCTAGAGGGAGAGGTTGTAACTGCTGTTTGCGAAGGTTAATGACCATTTCCACTATCTTAGATGTACTGAGGACCAGGGGCCTCATGCATAACGCCGTGCGTAGAACTCACACTATAACATGGCGTAAGCACAAAAGCAGGAATGTGCGTACGCACAGAAAAATCCAGATGCAGGAATCTGTACGTACGCAAACTTCCACGCTCTTACGCTACATAAATTCCGATCCGCGTGAAAAGTAACACACGTGCACGTGCCTTCTGTCCCGCCCCAACTCCTCCCAGAATTACGCCTCTTTTAATATGCAAATCAATATAAATAGCCCTTAAGCTCAGCCTTCTGTGAAAAGACAATGGGAAAAGCATGGGGGAAAATATAAGAATTTCAGCAAATACCAAATGGAGGCAAAGGAAAAACGTACTATTTGTTGGTTTAAACAGTGGTATAATCAACAAAATGAAGTTGATCAAGTGACAGAGTGTCGTAGAAACTCGAAAGCTCAAGTTCACAAAGTCACACAGTGCCCGAAATAAAAAAGAAATCACATATCAAAGTCGCCGTGAAAAGGCAAGTCGTAGCCCACCGTCTGAGTGTCATATGAAAGCTTATTAGGGTACAGACAAAAAAAATAGGCACACAGTGGGGAAAAAAGCACGAAATGTCAACTTTAATCTCAAAATTTCCACTTTAATCACATAGTTTATTTTGCCATTAAAGTAGAACATCATAAACTTCATCTTAAAATCGTTTAATTTACTAGTTTCTCAAATCCCATTGTAACTAAAGTACTTAAATTCTTTGTTCTGTATTTGATCTTCTATGTGCTCTGTGTGTGAATCACTACCTGCTTCTTAAACGGGCTTTCTTTTTCTCCGACAGGACACAGAATCCATTACATTCATGATATTA
>NC_041400.2:67218509-67311009 GCF_900747795.2 Erpetoichthys calabaricus | reverse complement strand
TTCCTTCATTTCTCCCTACTGCATTCTTTTATCTCGCGAATATGTTATTGCAATCCGCAGCGGGAGCGTTTCTATAAACTTAATTTAAACTTACGTTTTACACCGTGCTTTGTTTCCCTTATGAAGATGCTTGTATGCTTCACTCGCTCGCTTCTTATTGTTTCGCTCCCTTCTCAATTGTTTAATGAATTTTTTGTTCTTCGCTGTTTGCGGCTCCTCCTTCATTTCTCCCTACTGCGTTCACAGTCTTTTCACGTGATTACGTGGGAGGCGTGATGACGTGACACTCAACTCCTCCTCCCACGGCCATCGAGCTGCCGTCCATTACAGTATATTGTGAAAAAAGAGGTTCCAGTTATGACCATTACGCGTTGAATTTCGAAATGAAACCTGCCTAACTTTTGTAAGTAAGCTGTAAGGAATCAGCCTGCCAAATTTCAGCCTTCCACCTACACGGGAAGTTGCAGAATTAGTGATGAGTGAGTCAGTCAGTCAGTCAGTCAGTCAGTCAGTCAGTCAGTGAGTCAGTGAGGGCTTTGCCTTTTATTAATTAGTATAGATTATGCATAAAAGAAGGGTCATCATACTAATCATAGACAATACAGAGGGGACCTAAAAAGAGATGTGGCACATGAAAACTTACCAATGGGTACCTCAGGCAACTAAAGCTTCATTAAGTCTGCCTGATGCTGAAAGACCCAAAACACCCAGTGAGCCAGTGTTATACCACTGGTCATGTGCATATGTTTCAGGACATGTAAGGCCCTAATGATAATAGGTCAGATTTCTTTAATGACCTAAACATACCGCAGCAAAACTGAAAAATAATGTGTCATGAATGCTGTATTCACATCACTTTACTTTGACAAATGTGTGTTATTACTAGACATCAGTTAATCTGTTTCATAAAATGCACACTCATTATTTATTCAGACATTAAGCATAACCAACCTAAGTAAAAAACTAAGGCAAAAAACTCTCTCAAAAAATTGTTTCAGAAAGTGTGTTTAATAAATAATGTTGGGTGTCACAGTGATGTGATAGTGAGCATTGCAGCCTGAGAATTTCAGGATCCTGGAACTGAATCCCAACCCTGTCACTGGAGTTTCTCCTAGTACTCTGGCTTTTCTAACCCAAACTTAAGGCAGGCACATTAGGTTTAATGATGAGTTTAAATCATTCCTAACAGATTAAATGCGAGTAAGTGTATCCCGCAATAGAGTACTTCCTTGTACAGGGTTTTTCTTTCCTTGGAATCAGTGCTGCCTTAAACCATGAATTGGAGGAACCACACTGGAAAATGGATAGATATTTAATACTGTAAAAAGCATTTGATATGCAAGACTGCTGTGGAACTTCAAACATAGACACCATCTAGAATATATAAGGATTCTTTTAGCTTAGCAATTTTGGTCATGACTAACTACTGTGTGTTGTTTGTAGCTAGGTAGTGGGCTACCTCTCATCTCCATGTGGTAAGTGGAATACCTTTCACTGAGAACAGCAAATTTAAGCCCTGGAGAAGTGCTGAGTGTATAATGCAGTCATGGGAACAACACTGCAGATAAGATTACCACTATTCAAGGGAACTATGGTCTACTACTCTCAATTTTTCAGGGTAAAGGTATAATCATGCAGCAGGACAGTTTACTGTACTTGACAACTCTGTGATGTAGGACAAAGTGGGCACTGCCAGTCCTGCTAGGCTTTCATAGCACACCTAGCCTGTTAACACTAGAATTACCAGTCTACGAAAAAACTCGTAGATCCTGCCCACCTTAAAACTGTTCTCAGCTCTCTTCTGTCTTCTAAATGTGCCGATTAACACGAGCAGCTAGCAGCCGGCTATTCCATCCCCCACCGCCGCAGAACCACCACCTAACCCCCCCCCAGGGATCTGACACTGTTATTTTTTTATTTGAAATGGAATAACTGGAGATGTGAGTGGTGTTTTGAAACAATGGAACTGGACGTTCTCTTATCTGGAGGATATAAAAGCTGACACACAAACGCTGGCGAATCTGCCTTCTTCGTAGCTCACAGTCACTTGATTTTTTTTTATTCAGTTTTATTGAGTGTTCCTGCTCATGCTGAATTAGTGTGCATTTTATGGTGTATGATGTCAAAAAAAACAACAAAAAAAACACACACGTAGGAATATATGATATTTGGAATTATTCGTTTTATGACCTGTATAGTACATTTCGGAAAACTTTGTGGCACGGATGCAACATTATTCGTATTATTCATATTCATTCGCATAACATCTTGCGGTTTGTAATCAGTGACTGCGTGTTTTTTTTTCCCGATCTTGCCAGTCCCCACATGTTGCTGTATGCTGTTTCTTTTGTACTCCAGGACATGCAGGGGACAGAATAGTACAGAGCAGTAACTTCAGCGCTATATGCAATCATCAGATTCAAATGTTAACAGTTCACACACACGCAAGGATAGTCTTTCCTACATTTACAACGTGTGTACCTGTTACAATGTACACGCGTCTCTCTATGCTGTGGTTCCTATTACACACCTGAAAGAAAGAGACAATATATATGAAAACATCATCGCACTAATGCAATATTATTTGAAAATGAACAGCGTCAGATAGGGTGTGGATTTATGTTGGCGCTATTACTGAAAGAAAAAAAAAGATGAACATGTGCGTTGATACTGCAGCACTGAATAAGCTCACACGCTCTAACATCAAACACCACCTCCCCCTGATCTGACTCTAAGTAACAGCGAAAGTACAGACGCAAACCAAGTGCATGTGTGTACTGTATAATATTAACAAAAAGAGCAGCTTACTACTGAAAACGGCAAATATAGGAGTGAGTGGGGATCGAACCGGTGACTCTTGATCACACTTGGTTTGCATCTGTACTTGCACGGTTTTCAGCGCGTGAGCTTATTCAGTGCTGCAGGATCAACGCACATGTTGATCTTTTTTTCTTTCAGTAATAGCGCCAACATAAATCCACACCCGATCTGATGCTGTTCATTTTCAGTTAACATTGCATTAGTGCGATGATGTTTTCACATATATTGTCTCTTTCTCTCAGGTGTGTAATACCTCACATCTCCAGTTATTCCGTTTCAAATAAAAAATAACAGTGTCAGATCCCTTTGGGGGGGGTGGGGGGATTGGGGGGGGGGGGGGGTAGTATGTATCGTGGTCGTGATTTAGAGAGAATAAAAGTAAAAAAAAAAAACGGTAACTTTTACAAGTCCTATAAATGCACACCGTGTGTTACAGACGCAAACCAAATTTATGTGTGTTATGTATAATATTAACAAAAAGAGGAGCTCACTACTGAAAACGGCAAATATAGGAGTGAGAGGGGATCGAACCAGGGACTATTGATCACAAGTCAACAAATCTTACCGCTACGCCACAGAAGGTGATGTTTCATCCTTGAACCTTTTGTGAAAGTGTTTACTTGATCCTTGGACTTCAGGCTTCATACATTACATAGTTTATGCCTACATTTTGTCATTTACTACTAAAATATGAAAAACGTTTCTGTTTTAAAAATGTGTTTACACAGATTACTGTAGAAACGGAACACACATGAACTGCGTGTGTTCCAAATAGCGATCTATTATTTCCACTCTAAAACTCCAGCAGTTCAGTCACTCCCAGATAATCAAACAAGGCATGAGCTGGGAAAACTTAGTGAACGTTCTGCGGCGGTGGGGGATGGAATAGCCGGCTGCTAGCTGCTTGTGTTAATCGGCACATTTAGAAGACAAAGGAGAGGTGAGAACGGTTTTAAGGTGGGCTGGATCTACGAGTTTTTTCGTAGACTCTGGTAATTCTAGTGTTAAGGAAGCAGATTTAACAGGGAAGCAGGAAGCAGGCATCCAGCTACACAAAACCCCCACTTGCAACAGGGCACACTCTCCAAAATGACTGAAAACATCTGAATCCTGATCTCTAAATCTAAAAGCTTTGAGCCACTCTTGCTTGCAGAGCCAAATTCAACAAACTTATCTTTGTGAACCAGAAGCTGAGACCCAGTATTTCAAGCCAAAGCTGTGTGCCAGTAGCCTAACAAAGCTGAGAAGCCATGACTTCAATAAGGGGATTTCAGCATCTAAACTCTTGTCCCAGAATGAGTAATGCCTTTTCCCTATGAGGTAGCAAAAGACAACAGAAGGCAAGCTGAGAAAGCAACAGCACAACACAGACATGTATCATGAAGCAAAGGGAAAGAGTACAATCGAACGCATGAAGAATTCTCCACTTGAACCCTGAACAACAACGAAGCAACAACTCCACAAAATATTAGACATCACTTTTATAGACTTGGTATTGCAAAACTATTTATTTATACAAAGATAAAGTAGAATTCTAAATACCAGTTAACAGCCAGCTTATACAGTATGTTATACTGTATGTTTATCTGTCTAGTCTATCTGAATCTAGTCATATTTGTCAACATAAATATGCAGTTATCATATTTCAAAAATCCTTAAGTTAAACAATAAATTGTATTATTCTGTTCCTTAAAGTGAGAATGCCTCAGTTACCTTGATATAAGTCTAAAGGCTGGAGTCTCTCCTTCTACAACTGAGGAAGGTAAGGTAAATAAAGTAGGAGCCTTGCTGAATTATTGGCAAAACTGAAAATTAATTAACCAAGTTAAAAATTTCTTTTTCAAATTCCACATTATTATGATCTCCTCCAGGATGGCCGTCTTATTGATTATTAATCATCAAAAATCCTACAGTGATAATTAAATAATTACCTTTTAAAAATGCAATGAATTTTTAAATTGAAATACATTAACACTGTTTAGATCTGGCTCACAGTTCAATTAAAGGCTGTATCTTCTGATAAATTTTCCTTACTCTCCGAAGAGTTTACCAACCATTTGAGGATTAATTTTTTTTGTTTTATTTTATTGATATTATTGTAATCACACAACATTCCATACAAATGGATCAATTTTTATAAAAAATAGGATTGAAAACAAATCAACCCCCACCCCTGAACAAGTGAGCATGGCTAACAGAGTAAAACTTAAAGCTAGTAAAAATAAATAAATTGATGAGTTTAATAAGTGGATAAAGATAAATGGAGAAGAAAAAGAAATGATAAGAGAATCTGCTTCCTCGGTGCTTTAAGAGCTTATTCTAAAATGTTATTGATTAGATCCTTCTAGGTTTTAAAAAAGTTCTGCACAGATCCTCTAAGTGAGAATTTGATTTTTTCCAATTTCAAATAATATAAAACATCAGTACCCACTGACTTAAAAGAGGAGAGTTAGGATTCTTCCAGTTTAGCAAGATAAGTCTGCATGTCACATTTGAGGATTAATCTAACAGAAAACAAACTACTGCTTTCAGTTCAGTCTAATTTGCGTGCAAGTGACCTGACCTTTTGTCTTGATCTCATAGTTATTGACAATTAGGGCTCAGTTTCTGGGTTTTTACTTTGGGGTTTTGATTCTGGTTTTATCCACTTTTTTGGCGGCCTTTTATTTTATGATTAACATTGGGGTAACTTTGTGTATTTTAAATTCTTGAATTGTTGAACCTTTACATTTTGCTGATTACATATTTGTTTTCCCCATTTCATTCTTAAACGAAACATAAAAAAAGTATTACACAGGGTAACTAAATTTAACTTTTTTTCCACACAAGAATGAATATAGGTAGTTTTGTTTTGAATTCAAATAACTACCACAGAAAAGATTTTAAGTATCCCTCTTAAGGACTCAGAAGTAGCTGGGAAGCACACTTGCCTTGGTATAACTGTTCCATTTCAGAAATGTCCTGATGGAACTGTTGACTATACTGGTCTTTGACTGATCCGAGATCTCCAGTGTAAATTCCCAGATGAAAATCCAACAAATGAACTTTAAAAAGATGTCACACATACAGTAGATGAATACACTTTGACATGTAATCACCAACTGGCATTAATCTGTGCCTCAGGCAGAGAGCAGGCTCCTGCCTCAATACGTCCAAACGTGTTACAGCCTGCAAACTCTGGCATAGCAAACGTATTTTATGACCTTCTGGAAAGTGCTAAATTTTTCACAAACAGCAATAAAAACAATTTAATCCTGAATTCAACTTTAAAACTCCTCTACATCTTATTATTATATACTAAATATGCAACCTAAAAAAAGACATAATTCAAATATTTTGTTTAATAGAAAAAAATTTGAATGCATTTCTGAAATCACCATGGAAAAGAACTTGTCAAACCTTTAAATAGTTCTGTGACAAAAAAAAAATGTTGACCAGTGTTACTGGTTTTGTTCATTGCACTAGGGGGTTTTAATATTTTATTTATCCTATAAGTGATTATTAATGAAAGTCTAAGGTATTATTTTGAGTTTTAGGCCTTTAAGAAGTTCTTTTGTCCCTGAATTGGTACAGCCAGGGTGTTTGCCTTGATTCATGTTTATTGTCTTGTTTATTTAATATTTTGCTACATTTTGAGTATTATTTGTCATCTTACATTATTAATTCTGTTTTTGATTTTGTTCTTTCGGTGTTTTATTTAACATTGTTATTTATTAATTGTTTTTCAATTTTGTATTATGTTAAAATTTTATGTATGAGCTTTCTTTATTCATTGTCCTTCCCCCTAAATGTAGGGTCTCAAAGGACATGGCCACCTAATGTTAGTTCTTGTGGACCAACCCCAGGAGTACTTAATCAGAGGCTGCAAAGGGAATACTAGTTTTGGCATTGGATTGTTTTTTTGTCTACACTCCTGATGTTCATGATTTTTTGAGCTTTATTTGAATTTCCTCAATTTTGAAACTAGCTTTTGTTTAGAAAACAGTACTTTTGATTAATGTTTATTGGATTTGTTTGCTTTTAGGTTTTTGATCTTCTTTACTCTACCTTTTGGTGCTCTTTTGGAATTCTTTAATAAATATTAAAATATAAAAGAATGTTACGTTTGTTTGTCCTAGACCAGGACAGGGAATAGTCTTCCTCCCCTCCATTCTAGACATTTTCTTGGAATGTTGCTAATAAAAAGGTTGAGTGCCATTTCTTGTGCCTATGCAGGATAGAAGCCTGCCATTTGAATTTGAGATTAGGCAGCCTGGGGCAGTGGATGTGGAACTGGCTGCTCTGCCTGTTGTGTTTTGAAGCCAGGGCCCCCAATTTTTGCTATTTCGGTGTTGTAGCATTGCTTTTTTAATTTATTTTTCCATTTTTTTAATTTCCAAATAGCAGTCAGCATCTGCTTTTTCTTTCACCTACCTACCACTTTGTTTTATTGTAGTAATCAAAAAAGCCTTGGACCTCCCAATTTGCATTATTCTATAACTAAAATAGTAGCATCTTCTCTAGACGTCCCCCTAAAGCAGCTATAGCTAATGTAGCTTCACAACTGTCATTCTCTGGAAATACTGATATTGCTACAAACTTTCTACAAATTTTTCCAATCTTACATTCAGTTCTAGGTTTCATAATGATTATCCTTTGACAATGCAACAATTCAAATAAGGGTGCATATAAAAATAATTTTATTGTACTTTGTACATATGACAGTAAAGACCCTGTAAACCTATGTAGTATCCAATATTTATCTGTACCTATAAATACACTTAGTCAACTGATTACATGATGCAAGCACATGCTGTGAAAGCAAATGGACACACTCAAAATCAGAACACCATTCCAGATTGGTGAAATTGTGCAGTCACAAACTTTCTTTGCTCAGTGTTAAGTAGTAGCATTACTATTAAAAGTGAAAGTATTCATCTTACTCTTTCACAATTTCATCCAGTTGCCAATCTTGTTGTAGTCTACACACAAGCAAAGGCTGTAGAATAAGAGGATACGTATAGAGGTATGAAATAATGATACAATAATGATAGAATTAAAACTAAATTACAGGAGCCAAACATAAATGGTGACATTTAAAACTGTAATTGACTAGAAGCAATGTTTACAATTAACATCAACAGCAGCAATGGCATGACAAAGGGCATGCATGTTGAACAAAATATCTGCTACCTTATTTTTCTGTGATTCAGAAATCAAACTAAAATAACAAAAAGACATGTTAACTGTGTAAAATAAAATTTTGATTTGTAGATTAATATGGTAAACACGTAATTTTTTTCTTGAGCAATGCTGTACATAATTTAGGTGGACAGTAATCTAAAAATCACTGTTAGATCTCAGCCAGTTAATGTCTAAAATTTAAAAAGCTTTGCACACCAGGCAGAAGCACAGCAGTTTCCTGTTTAATTATATGGGTTCGGTGGAGTTTTGCAATGAGAATAGCAGAAATACTCAGCAGACTGGATTAGAAAAGAAAAAAAAATACCTGATATAAAATGGAAGCTTGTAGACAAATTCTGAGCTATGTGTAGTGAGTTCAAAATCTCATTAGAAAACTAAGAAAATCTTTGCCTGTCTATTGTAAAGCTTTTTTTTTTTTTTTTTTAGAAAATGAATGTACATTATTATGTGTGTAGCATGCACCAGACATTGATTGCAGGGTAAATAAATGTCGCTGACTGATTAAAAATAACTTAAAACAGAGATTCTAGCATCAGTATATAATACTCTGCTTATATGCTAGGGTACATGATTCATTATTATTTAATATTCAAAACTATTCTCAAGTTTTGTTTACACTGTTTTTTTTTTACTTTGATACATATTTGTGACTTCTTGGTGCTGTAAGCAATGACATACGGGCAACATCATGTGCACATGCATCACCTGGAAATACACTCTGGTGACACATTTAGTAAACATGAATACTTAAGAACCCCAGCAAAAAGAGCATGAACATAGCCAACCACTGATCAAAAGTACATTTGAGAAATTTATGGCAATACTATCTGGTTCTTAAAATGGGATTCCATATGTTTTGTTTTATGTTTTTTTTTTTTTTCTGTTTGGAAAAAGTGTTTTTTATGACCTACTTCTGTTTAACTAGGCTACTTATAAAAAAGGGAGCTCTTATTATCCATGCCCCTTAATATAATAATATTAAAAACACATTTTGAAAAGACAGCGGAATAGTATGAACTCTCCATCCTAATTATTACACTAAACAACAAATAAAACAATATTTAAAACAAAAAAGGAAATAAAGAATAAAATATCAAATAGATTTCCAAGGGGCTAACCCAGGAGTGGCCAACTCCGATCCTGGAGAGCCATTTTGGTATTACTACAGGTTTTCATTCAAACCATTGTAAGTGCCACACGGGATGGATGGGCATCCCAACCAGGAGAGCGGATGGTTCCTTACCCGGACGGGAGGCTCCAAGAGGACAGACAGGTATTACAGAAAAATATATTAAAAGCATATTTTTAAAATTGATGATTTACATATACTCAAAGAGAATCAAAAAGTATGTATGAGAACAAGCATTATATGTCTTAATGCACGTTAGTATAGCAAGGTTTAAATAATAAAAATTGTTGCGCCTGTGTTTTTTATTATTTCTTAACAAGCTGGAAAACTACCAATATTTCATGAGTCCAGGTCAAGTGTGAAGAGAGGGACTAATAAGCAAGCCCCCCTCTTCTCCAGGTGGCAAGCGTGAGCCGAGTACTAGAGATAATGGCGGCAGGAATTGGATTGGTTCAAGGAGAGTAAAAGGCCTGCCAGGTGGCCATAATCGATAAGACAAAGTGCTATGCTCACTAGGCTAGGAAATATTGGTAGAACTAATTAGAGCTAGAATCAAGGTAACGGGAAATTGGAGTCAGGTAGGAGTGTGAAATGTATTGAGTGAGGTAAACTTTTTGAAAAGAACTGTAATAAAAATAAGGTTTGCCCATCACTGGGAGCTCAAGTCATCTGAATTGAGTCTGTATGTGCTCTGTACAATAAAGCTTGATTCTGATGCCTGTCCTGAGACTCCGAGTACCTTCTTTGGGGCTGAGGGTATCCATGTTGTCTAATATGCTTCAACAGTATCACGGCCAAGGAAGAGAAAGGTGCCATATCATTGAACATGAGTATCCAGGAGGATGGATGGTCATCGGAACCAAAGGAAAAGAAGATTCCTTACTCAGATGGGAAGTCCCAGAAAGATGGACAGTCTGACCAGACATGTCTGTAGTATCTTCCCTGGCCAGGATGAAACCGAAAGACATGGAAGGACTGGCTAGAAGGGATGTTTGTGTCCCCAGGACACTAGATGGCAGCAGCCCTGTATATTTCCACCGTTCAGACACCAGCAGGGAATGCCAAGAATTGTAGTCAGGTAATGCAGCTACAGCAAGAGGACGCTGCAGAGAGATACACTACCTGTTATTCGGGACTTCTGTATAACCTGGAAGTACTTCCAACAGGCAAAAGCCCTAGCACCAAAAGAACTCCTGGGTCCTCAATAAAAGAGACCGCACTGTCTTGTCCAGGTAAGTCGGAGCATGGAAGAAGAAAGGTAAAACTCAACTGGAAGAGAGTAGTATAGTAGAGAGAGGAGAGGAGGAGAAAGAAAGAAGCAGCAACTTTTTTGTGCTTATGTACTGTATATGAGGTATTTATAATAAACAGCCCTTTATTTGAACCTGTGACTGTGTTGGTGTGTTCATGTTTGGGGTTTAGGGCTCACTGGTACCCCCTAGCCTTCAAACCATTTTCTTATTAGTGACTAGTTTTTGCTACTAAATACCTTCATTTATTATATTTGCCAATTAAGACTCATACACTTTAAGTCAGGACTGAGCAGCGTCAGTCCTGGAGGGCTGCAGTGGCTTTAGGTTTTTGTTCCAACCCAATTGTTTCATAAGAAATCACTAATTGCTGATGAAGCACTTATTGCCCAAGCGACATTTTTCTGCTTCATTTTAGTCTTAAACAGCTGTATTAATTGTTTTAACTGCTCCTTATTAGCAATAAAAACCAAATAACAAAGGAACCAATAGTTGTACATCTAGCTTGTCTCCATTTCCACCTGTGTGTATTCATCACTCACTATCTGGTTTAATTATGATGTATGATTTAAGAATGAGCACACATGGTAGAGTTAAAGCCATTGTGGAAAGGTCAGCCTTGACACAGACAGACACACAGACCAATAATGTCCCAAAACAAACACTGTTTATTTTCCTGCTTCTTTTACAGCACACACAGTGCATAAAGCACCACAAATAGCTCACAATCTTCTTTTCTCTCTTTCTCTACTTCTTTCCTCCCTGTAGCCTCCACTCCTCTCCCGCAAGCTCTGTCCTCTGCCTCTTGACTCCAGCTCCCCGAATGGAGCGAAGCAGCTCTTTTTATGTTGCACCCTGATGTGCTCCAGGTGATCCCCGATGATTTGCTTGCAGCACCTCGTGGTGTGGCAGAAGTGCTGCAGTCCAGGACTCCGGGATCATCTGGGTGCCCCCTGGCGGTGGCCACGGTCCCCAACAGGGTTGAGCTTCCAAGCTCCAAGTCTCTGGCCCCAACGTAATCCAAGGGGGGCTGCCCTCTTGCATCCCGGGGAAGATAGTATCCCTCTTCCGGTCTTTCCCTACTCCAGGTGTCCCAGTGGGGCAAGGTTCCCAGTTGTCTTCCACACCATGAAATGAAATAAGATCTGTTATTGGGGAAGATTGGCTTCAAATTAAGCAACTAGGTTGGAACAAAAATCTGTAGCCACTGAGGCTCTCCAGGATCGGAGGTGGCCACTCCTGACATGGCAAACATCTCATAAAATCTGCATAAATTCCAAAATATGGAGAACAAAGTAATTGAATCAGAGCAAACATATAGCTGAAGTCTCATATCTGTATAAACTGTACTTTTATAAAACATGTAACAATGTACAATAATGTTTTGCAAATGCATTTTGGGTAAAAGGAAACATTAAATAAAAGTGAAAATGACTCAATAACGGAGCTTAACATGTACTACTTACTATCCATTAAACACTCTGCAGCTTTAGACAAATAAAAATGCAGCGATAATATTAACACATAAAACTTGCATTAAATGAAAAAGACTGTGAAATATCACACTGAAGTATCTCTACTATGAGAGACAAACAAAACAAGAATGTCATAGAAAAAATATGATCAATGCTTTGATGAACCCACATTACTCTAAAGCTTCTGAAAATAACAGTTAAAAAGCATGCCTAATTTTATCAGAAAATATGCAACATACAGTATATCAATAAGCGTATATCAATAAGCAGAATACCTTAGACCAGTTTTGGACAACAAAATTTTAAAACATTTAAAAACGTGGTATTACTCAAATAAGTTTAAGTTAAGTTTAATTACTTGAATGTAATAAAAGTAAAATTGTGTTTATTGCATAAAAATGCTGAATGTTGGTTTGACATGCAAGAAGGAATTGTACACATAAATATAATACAATTATTATTAAATGGAGCTTCATGAGAAACCACAGTCCAAAAAAAAAGCTAGATTTGGTATTTTTTATGTATGATACACAATATTCACAATAACCCAAAAATAAACATAAAACGCAAACTATGTGGACAACAGAATTACATGGCATTACAAAAATATTCAGTATTCTTTTTACACAGTGTTGTGTCAATTTTAATAATGGAATATCCTGCAATATTTGGTTGATTTATTATAATAATAAATAACTCATTTCATTCAATAAATGTAGTCACTAAAACACAATGAAACGTTACCAGAGGGAAGGCTTCTACAAGGAAATCCAACATGTACATGTAAAAAATATTTACACATGTGCAAAACCACAACAGAAATTCAATTTCTTATTTTCCTTATTGTATTTTCCAAGGAAAAGTTTTTATTTTTGTTTCAGAAGTATTACCAGCAAGGGGTGGTCAAATGGAGGATGATAACTACTAAAGAATCACTAGAAAAAGGGCAGATAAAATCTTAAGAAGACACTTTAGAGGTTAAGTCCAGACAGACAATTGCTCCTAAAAGAAACAGGGTCAGTGAAAAATAAGTGCCTGTTTAGGGAAAGTTAAAATTGTTTGGCTACTTCTTATGGCTGTCAAAGTTTAATGCCTAGAAAAAATAAGGAGTTAAATTAAAAGGACAAAAAAATCTCTAGTGGTCATCTATCCGATTACATGCATTACAGGGTTAAGGATGTAAAGTATTTAAATGCAACAGTCTTTTATATTTCTAAATATACTCATGTACTTTGAAGAATATAAAATCACGCCTATTGCTTAATGCCACACAACTTTAGCTTTTAATTGAAATGGATATTCTGCGTGTTCTAAGACAATGAAAAACTATACAGTGTTATGATTTGAATCTCAAGTCTACTAGTGTTCAAAAATAAGCAAAAACACTTTCAGTATCTGATTACTACTATTTTCTAGTGATTTATAGTAGTAAATTTTAAAATAAATCCATAAACTGAATACACTAAAAATGGAAAAAATATTTTGTACTGAATGGCAGGAAAGCCAAACAACAAAATATCTTTCCTCAAAATAAAAGTCAAGTCAACTTCTGTGATATCCTGGAAGCACAATGTAACTGACCTAAAAAAAAAAGCAAACACTTAATACCCAATCAGTAAACAATCACTTTTACTCAAAAAAAAAAACTTTCAAAAATGTATTTTTACTTAATCAACAAGTCTGAATTCTTTAAACTTCCTATTTGACTCTGTGAACACTATATTGTTAGTCTGATTCTATTTACTTGTGGGTGCTGCTTGCCACGTGATTTTTCCGCTTTGTCCCAATTTCAGAATGACTCATTTTTGTATTTACTCACTTTAATCTTCAAATGCTAACAAGTCACTGATGTTTCATGTAAAAAAATGTACAACAAAGTTGCAGCCCCTTTTCACACTTTATGCTTGACAACCTTCTTTCAGAAACTGACAGGCCAAGCCTCTTAATCATTCATCAAGCTGCATTCACAGGGGACAGGAAATATCGAAAGAGGAAACAAAGTCTTAATTGCAGGCTTCCGGGCTTTGAACATCTCCAATGGAAGCACATGAGACATGACAATATATAGTATTAATTAATTAAAATATTCAATCTATAGTGTACATACTATAAAATGACAAATTCCACAAGATTTTGACCACTAACAAAGTTGCAGCCATATTGTCTTTGTTTTGATATATATATATATATATATATATATTTACTTTCTGTTAAACCTTAAATGCAGTTCATGAACCTAATTTGCTTTTGCAGGAATTTTCCAATTTTACTCATTTGTTTCTTATTTTTGCTAAATTTACCTGCACCTTTTGAGCTATATAGATTTAAAACTTCCCTCATATTCTGAATTAGTGGTAGAATATAAAAACTGGACCGGTATCCCTTAGTGGAATGCCTGCTAGCTGCACATTTCTTTGTCATTTTCATCACCTCCAAATAAGGGCATTTGGAAACAATGTGGGTTTGCTATTTTTCATTCTCAGTTAAATATATTTGGACAGATATATTTGTATTTTTTCACTCACAATTTATTCTTATTTTTTTAACTCTGATTGAAATGTTTTTGGATACCACTTGCCCCTATTTTATTTATACAATCACAAGCTACTACATCTGGAGAAGTTCAGCATTTGTTGGTTGTACAGTGATTTAATAATTTCAGACAATCAGCCAGTGTGTGGGCAAATCATACTTCTACCATGAAAATCCTCATTTTTATTTTGCAAAAATATTTTCTTATTGTTCATGGCATGTCTGATGTAAATCTTCCCCCTATGAATAACAGAATACTTTTACAAGCTTGACACCTACAGTATAGCTATCCGCCTGTTATTCTCAAACATTCTCATTCTAAAGAGTTGACTGAAGGAAACCATAGTCAATGATAGCAGCATACGGTATAAAGCAGAGACCATCTTAGAAGAGACATCAAACTATTACAGAGCACATTCACACAAACAAACACACACCAAGCTAATCTAGAGTGTCTGATTAAACTAACACACACAAACATTTGGATATGAGATGGAAAACTAGAACACCCAAAAGAAGTATGATGCATGGAGAGAAACTGACAACACCACAGACAGAACCTGGAGTAGAATCTGAACCCAGTCTCCTGAGCTTGTAAGACAGTGAATTTGCCATTGTACTCTTTTCGGCAGAGTACAGTATGTACTAAAACCAGAAACCTAAAGAATAAGTTCAGTATTTTAACGTCAATGTTATTTCTTCACAGTCATGGTATATATTCATTTTCCACAAAAAAACTGTATTCTGTTGTGAAGCGTTTTTTATAAATTATAAAAATCATTTTCCACAAAAAACTGAACTTTGTACTCCATATGAGTGGCATGGTGGTGCAGTGGTAGCGCTGCTGCCTCGCAGTAAGGAGACCTGGGTTCGCTTCCCTGGTCCTCCCTGCGTGGAGTTTGCATGTTCTCCCCGTGTCTGCGTGGGTTTCCTCCGAGTGCACCGGTTTCCTCCCACAGTCCAAAGACATGCAGGTTAGGTGCATTGGCGATTCTAAATTGTCCCTTGTGTGTGCCTGGTGTGTGGGTGTGTGTGCCCTGCGGTGGGCTGGCACCCTGCCCGGGATTGGTTTCCTGCCTTGCACCCTGTGTTGGCTGGGATTGGCTCCTGCAGACCCCCGTTATCCTGTAGTTAGGATATAGCGGGTTGGTTAATGGATGGATGGATAAAAATATATCATTGTGAAAGTTCACCACAAAATATGATGAAGTTAAGTGAAGTCCTCACCCATTCTCCTTTTAAAATGGTTAATATCCCAACAATATTTTGCTTTTTTGCTTCTGAAAAGGACATGGATAAGCGGTTTTGCAATATGTATATAATCTCAAGCCATAGAACAATACTCATTAATAATGAACATATTCAGTAAGTTTTAAGGCTTTTTCTATCTACAAACCTATGTCCACATTAGCCAAATTGTAAGCTGTAATAACAGACATGACATTTTTTAAATTTATAAAAAACATTTCACTTTAGAACACAAATTTTTTTGTGGCAAATGAACATATACCATGATTATGAAGAAACAAGTTTGACTTGAAAAATACCAAATTTGTCATTAATAACCATTTTGTTTAATTAAATCCAATATACTTTACATAAATCTAAGGAAATTTTACTTTTAAAATCTGAAAGAACACTACCCATTTGGAAAATATTCACAAAATGACACAGTTTTCCACTTATTTTATATCCTGTCTGTTATGAAAACTAAAAAAAAAAAAAAAAAAAAACTGAAATTGTGTACTCTGCAGCGTTGCTTTTTTTTTTACATTACATTGGCATTGGCTCCAGCTCTGTGATTATGAATTAGATTGAGCAGGTTTGTGAATGTATGACCTGTGCTTGACCATGAGACTAAATTCTAGTTAATCTCTTTTGTTTTATACACTTTTGTTCTATGAAGAAGCTAGTCGCATTCATTTCTCAGGAATGGATGCTTGAGCAATCCAAAGGCAGCAGTGCCATAACTTCATATTTATTTAGTTGTTCAAGATATCCTGCATTGTAAACCTCCTGGTAAGCTTTCTGAACAGCACAATGCACACTTTTTCCAAAAACAGAAGGAAGAAAAAGAGCCAGAAGAAAAGGAAAAAGTCTCTAAAGAGCTGCTGAATCTGAAGCAAAAAACTGATGGGATACAGCATTTCATGTACTGTATACTGTGTATCATGTTTTCATTAGCAGTATTGTCCTGGCCAACATTCTTGTTCTGGTATTATTATTTGTTCAGTATTTATACATGATTTATTGATTTTTTTAAATAATTAATGGTGTTTTATTATGTTGAAGGGCTTGAAAATATTTACCAAAGCTTATGATGCATGTGATCCACATCCACAATGTACATCACATTACAAAAAATATGAAAAGGAAAGGAAATTGATTTTCAGCCCTTGTTTTAAATAGGATAATTTTATGTGACAGCTTGTTCTATCATCTTCCAAACAGCCATTACTCCAGCAAATTTAGAGACATACACTGTGTAGGAAATGTTCTTCCATGGCATAACTCAGTTAGAAACTGAACCACAGACCCTGTTTTTGCCCTTCTGTCTACACAAAGCATTAGCCCACTAGTCAAAATGAATTCATCACTGACACTGAAGGTTATTAACAGCTGCATGCCATGCATATAGTAATATTGCTAGGCACTTTTGTGACATTAATATTTCATTGCCTTTTGAATATCAGCACATTTTACTAACTTTGCCAGAAGGGAAGGTCTTACTTTAAACTGACATAAGAAAAATATAATTGAAACAATTATGTAATACCAGGTATGTATACACTAAAAGATACCAGTAACAACTGCAGTTCTCAGTTACAGTCACCTATACATTCTTTAGTCTAGTCTATACACATTTTACTTCCATCATGAAGTAAT
Organism: Erpetoichthys calabaricus; assembly: GCF_900747795.2. Lineage (NCBI taxonomy): Eukaryota > Metazoa > Chordata > Cladistia > Polypteriformes > Polypteridae > Erpetoichthys > Erpetoichthys calabaricus. Next base: position 67,293,733 of record NC_041400.2, on the reverse strand, counting down.
AAAATTGTCAATGAAGACAATTTTGGCAATACTAATACTAATGTACTAATGCTAATACTTATATATATCATAATATCACTGTTTGACAAGTAATCAACCATAAATTCCTTGTTAAAACAATCACCTGTTCACTGACTTACTGTTTTGACCAATATCTACTGTAATATATGTGTGGTAACTGAAATAATGTGAAAATCAAGCTCTTCATACTTTTCTAGAAACTACAGTAATTATAGTAATTTCTTTATTAAAAATACATTTTTACATGCAAAACAACTTGCTCTGTCCTCCAATGCAAACAGGACAAATGACACTGGATATCTAGCTTCACCAGAAAAAACAAAAAATGCATATGGCAGAAGCTGCCATTATATTTCCTTCTTTTTTCTTTTATTTTCCTGACCGTCTTCATTTATAATATTATTGATATGTACAAAACAGCTACAACTGTTTGTGATCAAAGTGAATGAGGAAATCTCATCATCTGGTAATACAAAATGTATATGGTAATGACAGCAATGTTATAAGCATTATGATCACCTGCTGCCTGCTGTGTCTACTAATCATTAGACACTTTTTCAATGCATTTTAGCTACATCATAAGGGATCCTGAAAAAATATTTTTTAGAAGCTTCTTTGCAAGCCTACCTCAGAAAACTGCCTCCTGAAGTGTCTCTGTTAGTTGGTGGCTGCTGTCTTCTGTGACAGCGCTACTTCTCACGCTGCTAATCGACTAACTAGGCAAGTGAACTCTGATCTCCTGCTGATGATTTATGCAAATGAGAGGCCTCACAGCTGCTAAACATCAGCCCCTAATTAACCCTAATCAATACATGCCAACTACTAAATGAGTAGTACAGGTAATTAGCATTCCTAAATAATAATCAATCAAAATCAAGTAAACAATAACAATAAATAATTCAATTAGATAACTACATTAAATCTGTTACTACGCTAATCCAAATATCAAATACCTCTGATTAAGGTTTACATCTATAGACCTAAACAGTACTTGGGTTTACACAAGCTATTACACATCTACTGTACATCAACCTGTCAATACTGACCTAAACAGAGTAAACTTTATATTATTTTACTTGCATGAATTTTATTTGCATGTTTTTTCCAGCAAGTCTTTCCCTCTACAATGAGAAAACTCTTACTACAGTGGAAGCAGGTACCTTGTGCTTAGTGTTTCCCTTGGAAAACTTGTCTTAAGTGAGAATGCAACATATAATCCAAAGGTGCCAAATGTGAGGGCATCATTTTATAACAGGTAAACAGATTTGTGCACTGGTAAATTCTGGTATAGCTCCTAGATTCAAATACTGGCAATCTAAAACTTGCATTCTTGCAAATTGCAATCTAAAACTTTTAAAGTATGAGAACACTTTCTGTTAAAGCCTTCCAAAAAATGGTTGGTTGCAAAATATACAATTCAGAATTGGCATTGGAGTATGACAGTCATGCATGAGCACCTGAAAAGGAAACATGTAGGAGCAAGTGAAGATGTGCCTTCAGCATGGTAAGCTAACTTCCCACTCTTTATTAGGGCACTTTCATACTTAGGTTAGGGATATTGTTTAATTGGTAGTTCTGCTGTAGATATTGCAACAACACGGGACAGGTTACATCAGCCAGGAACGAGTCACCAAAATAATGAGCTGGCATTATGTGATCAATAGCAGAAGTGCCTATAAAAAATGGCAACTCCACACAGCCGCATGTACTTTTTCCAGTTAGTTTGGCAAAAGGCAAACAGTCATTTTAAGGATAGTGAGCCACCTCAAAGAGCCATGTAAAGAGCAAAGAAATCATCCATTGTGGCGATCAGCACAGACACTACATTGCTGTCAAAAGCAGGAAGAGAAGACCTACAGTCCGAGTTAGTAGAGTGCACAGTACTTTGGAGACCTAAAACAAATCTGCTTGGGTCTTCTGAGGAAGTGCTGGAGAGTGTCAAGGCACAGATATGTAATCTGGAATGTCGTTTGCAGCTGCAGTACAGGGATGGAGACAGCTGAGACTGACATCTCTGCAGCTCCACAACTGCTTCTCCATCTGCTTAGGTCCATTAGCTGGGTGCGCGGACACCAACAGAGCTTCAGGGTCATGGAGCTGGGTGAAAGTTTGGCAGATCAAGTTGCCACTGACCCCAAATGAGCTGTAAGAAGCAGGGCAAGTGGTAAAAAGGCACAGTCAAAGGACAAGGCAGATCTTAGAGGCGTTGTGAAGTAGCAGTGAAGACAGAGTATCAAAGCTAAGATACAGACCTAGAATGTGATTTGCAATGCCAGTTCAGTAAAGAAAAACAGCAGAGACCGGTACATCTGCATCTCCACACAAAGAGGTTTGCCCGCTTGCCCTGTAACTGTGCTGCCCTGTGCATGTCAGCTATGCACGTAGACAAGAAAAAAACATCCCCTCATTGAAAGAACATTTGTCTGAGGTGTCGCTCATTGCTCCTACATAAACTGACATTAAAGGCACACAGTGATAGCCAAATGTGCACAAATTCATAATGAAAAATCCCCCACACCCAGTTTGTGCAGGCAGAAATAGAATACAGCTAACTGAGAAGGTGTCTGCTCCAAGTAACTAATTCTTAATATATTCAGCTGGTGCGGCCTTCATTACATCAGATTTTCTCAGCATTTATGGTCCCACAACCGAGTTTTGTGTTTTTTAATTTACTGACGTCCCACTAGCAGCAAATGCAAGTTAATCCTTTGGTGAAACAAGAGTGATGGGGTGTTTTGGAAAGAACTTGCTTTGAAACTGGGAAACATTTATCAAAAAAAGATCAGGAGTAATGATAGAACACATACACTGCAGAACTGTGACAAACTACACAGAGGGAAGGTGAACATGGTTTAGAAAGTAAGTAATTTTACAACTCAGCTAAATAAAGAATTTAAGTGTTACATTTTAAAAATGCTAATGTTATAATTTCTAAAGAAAAATTACACTTATCAACTGTATAGCTAGACACAGAAATATTCTATTATGAAGACTTATAGTATACTATATTCTAATATCAGCAAAAAACAACTTAACACTACGTTTTTAGGACAATGCGCCATGTACACCAGAGCAAGCAGCTACCTTGACCGACTATGTCCTAATGATGGATTTAAAGAAACGATTCAAATGCTCAATCCAGGTTTCACTCTGCCTTCAAGGACTCAATTTTAATAAACTGATGGAGAGGAAATATCAGGAAATATTTCAAAAAGTAAAGACTTGATTACAAAACACAGAATGAGATGTTACTATCCTTGTGCAAGCACATAAAATAGGTTCAGTTACACTTGTCATTGAATGGTAGACTTGGAGAAGTTTGTAGAATATTGGGACACATCATCAGTAGTGTTCCTCTGGCTCATGGAGTGTTTCGGCCTTTCACACTATACACCCTCACCAGAGGCGGCCAGCTATAGGGTGATCAGCCCTAAGCTTGCGCCCCATTCCCAGTTAGTCATGAGAGTCGTTTTGGTGTCAAATGACTGACCTATGTATGGCAGCCTAAGTTTGTTACTTAGGAGCCCAGCAGGGGGCATTCCTCTTCATCCAAAGCCACTGGCTACTTCTCTCCGCTGCCTCTGATGCAGCTTTGATGGCTGCGCGCTGGCTATGGCCCCTAATTCCCAGGTCTCTCAGCAGTTTGATGGTAGATGTTGCCACAAACCCTCTGCATCCAACTTCCACTGGGCGAACTACCATGGTCCAGCTGCAATGTTGCTCTTCAGCAACTATCTCAGCAAAGCCTAGATATTTCCACTCGTATGCCTCATCCACGGAATCCTCCCAGGGTATGGTGAGCTCGATAATGTAACCCTTCCTTATGTAAGGGGACCAGAGCACCATGTCAGGTCTCAAGGTAGTAGTGGCAATCTCCGGAGGAAACACCAACTGTTGGCCAATATCTATCAGCAGTTTCCAGTCATGTGCTAAGCACAGCTGGCCTCTCTCCGATTGGTGTGGAGTTGCTCCTGGTAACTGTAGCACCTTCTTAGACAAAGGCAATCGTCCATGGGTGATTAGATATTGGTGGTGAAAGGGAATTGATGAAAGATCGTTTTTCCTCCATTGTGGACACAAGGCTCTTTAGGACCTGGTTGTGGCACCAAGTGTATCGCCCTTGGGTGAGACTGGACTTACACCCTGTGAGTATATGCCGGAGGGAGGCTGGCCTGGAGCAAAGGGTACACCCTGGATCTTCACCAATCCACTGATGGAGATTGGTTGGTGTTGGCAGGACGTCATAAGTGGCTCTGATGGTAAAGCTCAGACTCCTCACCTCCATGGCCCACACATCATTCCAGCTAAGCTTCCCCCTTTCGACACTGTCCCACCGTGTCCACTGCCCCTGTTTGCCAAGGGAGACTGCCTTCGCCCACCTTGCAGCCTCCTCTTGCCTACGTCATTCCTCCACTACCATCCTCCTCCGTGCTTGAGCAGTGGCTTTATTCCAGGCTGGGCGGCTCGTTGTAAGGCCAAGGCCTCCTCTTCCATGCTGAACATTCCCCACGATGTCAGCATATCTGAGAGCTGATATTGCCTCCTTCACCGCTGCTGCTGGTCTCCATTTTCGCCCAGTAGCCAAGGTTGGTGCGTTGCTACTCAACACTTTGTCCTGAGAATCATTCAATGTCATCTGCAGTCGTGTTTTAGTGCACTTGTACTCCTCTGTGAGGATGGTGAGGGGCAGCTTGAGGACATCGTCTCCGTAGAGGACTATGGTGGTAAGGCTCCGCGGAACCCTGAGCCACTTTTTAATGTAGGCTGTGACTCCTCTTTCCAGCTTCTCTACTATTGAGATGGGGACCTCATAAACTGAAAGGGGCCATAATGCCCGGGGTAGGAGACCAAACTGGAAGCACCAGGTCTTTAATTTCCCAGGTAGCTGGGTGCTGTCGATGGACTGTAGGCCAGCATTAATGTCCTTGTGCACCTGTTTCACCTGGTCTCTGTCTTTCAGGCTTGCATCGTAGCACCTTCCGAGGCTCTTTACAGGCCGTTCCGATACTGTGGGAATTGGCTCATCTCCGATGAAGAACCTCTGGTCAGCAAGTACTCCCTTCACTACTGAGATGCTGCATGACTTAGATGGCTTTACCTTCATCCGGGCCCAACTGACATTCTCCTCCAGTTTTCTGAGCAATCTCCTGGTGCATGGGACGGTGATAGTTAAGGTGGTAATGTCATCCATGTAGGCTCTGAGGGGAGGGAGGCGCAGATAAGAGCCAACTCGTTGCCCCCCCACGACCCATTTTGAGGCTCAAATGATGATCTCCATTGCCATGGTAAACACCAAGGGAGAGACCGAGCATCCAGCCATGATGCCTACCTCCAAGCACTGCCATGAAGTTGTAAATTCCGGAGTTGAAAAGCAGAACTGCAAGTCCTGAAAGTAAGCTTTAACCAAAGTTGTGATGGTGTCTGGGATGTTGAAGAAGCTGAACGTAGACCAAAGGAGCTCGTGGGGAACAGAGCCAAAGGATTTAACACTAGAATTACCAGAGTCTACGAAAATACTCGTAGATCTGGCCCACCTTAAAACTGTTCTCACCTCTCTTTTGTCTTTTAAATGTGCCAATTAAGACAGCCAGCAAGCAGCCGGCTATTCCATCCCCCACCGTCGCAGAACGTTCACTAAGTTTTCCCAGCTCATGCCTTGTTTGATTATCTGGGAGTGACTGAACTGCTAGAGTTTTAGAATGGAAATAATAGATCGTTATTTGGAACACACGCATTTCATGTGTGTTCCGTTTCTACAGTAATCTGTGTAAACACATTTTTAAAACAGAAACATTTTTCATATTTTAGTAGTAAATGACAAAATGTAGGCATAAACTATATAATATATGAAGTCTGAAGTCCAAAGATGAAGTAAACACTTTCACAAAAGGTTAAAGAAAACACAACAGTTTCCGTAGAGTAGTGGTAAGATTTGCTGACTTGTAATCAAACATCCCCGGTGTAATCAAGAGTCCCCAGTTCGATCCCGACTCACTCCTATATTTGCTGTTTTCAGTAATGAGCTGCTCTTATTGTTAATATTATACAGAACACACATACACTTGGTTTGCATCTGTAACACACAGTGTGCATTTATAGGACTTGTAAAAGTTTCCGTTTTTTTTCACTTTTATTCTCTCTAAATCACGATCACGATACATACTAAGTCGCGGATAGTTGACACAGACTGCTCAGCCAATCAGTGCGCAGCAGGCCTGTTGCGCCTTAGAGACCCAAGTTCGATTCCCCGCTGGAAAGAAAGTGTTATTTTTTTTCTTTTTAACCATATAAAGTGGTATGCACTGTCAGTCAGTCAGATCGTTGTATTTTCATGTGGGACGCTCCTTTTAAAATATTATTTTTAACAATTGAGACTGCAATTAACATGAACAAGTGTCTTTATAACTGTTATTATATAATATATATAAAAACAGCTAAGGGGATAGATAAATAGCTATAACGCGTCTTTATTTGATCCAAATAAATAACATGCGAGCTGATTTATTTACTTATCTTCCTACAGCATAAATTCACAAGTGAACTGCAGAGCTTCCTCTGTTTGATCGTCAAGGGCATGCTCACAAATTACACGTGTAATGCCACGAAAAATACCTGCTGACGCTTTAGTACACGAGCAATGGTACAAGAATGCAGTTAGACTCTTTTGGGACACAATCACCATGCTAGTGTTTAGATCTGGACGGTGTAGCGTTGGCGAGCTCTGTAAGCCGTGCTGTTTCTTTGAAGGACAGGTGATTGTCAGGATGACGCCGGACTTTTGCCTTTACGCCTGGTGCAACTGCGTTGTTCTTTTATGTGAGTCGACATTTCTTGCGGGGAGGCCTTCTGTTTTCTCCGATCTGAGTTCACCTCTGTTATTGCGCGTCTTTATTTCAAAACAGCAGTGTCAGATCGGGGCGAGCGTGAACACTAACTTTGACAAGCACTATAAATTTACAGCGGTTGTTACAGACGTAAATCAAATGTATGTTTTTATTGTATAATATTAACAATAATAGCAGCTCTCTACTCAAAACGGCAAACTTGAGAAGCTGCCAGCATCAAACTCAGAAGCTCTTGATTGGGAGTCAGCAGTTCTTAGCATTGCACCACGCAAGCTGTTGCATCAAGCACTTACCACAACCTGCTTTCTTTTTTCTTCAGTTATATTCTTGAATAAAAGCACACTTGTTCTGTCATACTTGTACTTTTTGTGAAAGTGTTTATTTGATATTTGGACTTCAGGCTTCACACCAGTCATTCTCAGTCACACACATCACTCACATCCACGTCCACAGTTTTCCCAGTCTCGTTCGCGCACAAGTTCTGACACGGTTTTATATACAATCATCAGATTCAAATGATAACAGTTCCCACAAACAACTGTTGACTCCCAATCAAGAGCTTTTGATTTCGATGATGGCAGCTTTTCAAGTTTACCATTTTGAGTAGAGAGCTGCTGTTATTGTTAATATTATACAATAAAAACATACATTTGATTTACATCTGTAACAACCGCTGTAAATTTATAGTGCTTGTCAAAGTTAGCGTTCAAGCACGCCCCGATCTGACACTGCTGTTTTCAAATAAAGACGCGCAATAACAGAGGTGAACTCAGATCGGAGAAAACAGAAGGCCTCCCCGCAAGAAATGTCGACTCACATAAAAGAACAACGCAGCTGCACCAGGCGTAAAGACAAAAGTCCGACGTCATCCTGCCAATCACCTGTCCTTCAAAGACACAGCACGGCTTACAGAGCTCGCCAACGCTACACCGTCCAGATCTAAACACTAGCATGGTGATTGTGCCCCAAAAGAGTCTAACTGCATTCTTGTACCGTTGCTCGCGTACTAAAGCGTCAGCAGGTATTTTTCGTGGCATTACAGTAATCCCTCGCTATATCGCGCTTCGCCTTTCGCGGCTTCACTCCATCGCGGATTTTATATGTAAGCATATTTAAATATATATCACGGATTTTTCGCTGCTTCGCGGGTTTCTGAGGACAATGGGTCTTTTAATTTCTGGTACATGCTTCCTCAGTTGGTTTGCCCAGTTGATTTCATACAAGGGACGCTATTGGCAGATGGCTGAGAAGCTACCCAACTTACTTTTCTTTCTCTCTCTCCTGCGCTGACTATCTGTGATCCTGACGTAGGGGGTGTGAGCAGGGGGGCTGTTTGCACACCTAGACAATACGGACGCTCATCTAAAAATGCTGAAAGATTATCTTCACGTTGCTACCTTTTGTGTGCAGCTTTTAAGTATGCTACACGGTGCTTCACATACTTAAAAGCTCAAAGGGCACGTATTGATTTTTTTATCTGTCTCTCTCTCTCTCTCTCTGCTCCTGACGGAGGGGGTGTGAGCTGCCGCCTTCAACAGCTTTGTGCCGCGGTGCTTCGCATACTTACAAGCCAAACAGCCCTATTGATTTGTTTGCTCCTTTGAAGAGGAAGATATGTTTGCATTCTTTTAATTGTGAGACTGAACTGTCATCTCTGTCTTGTCATGGAGCACAGTTTAAACTTTTGAAAAAGAGACAAATGTTTGTTTGCAGTGTTTGAATAACGTTCCTGTCTCTCTACAACCTCCTGTGTTTCTGCGCAAATCTGTGACCCAAGCATGACAATATAAAAATAACCATATAAACATATGGTTTCTACTTCACGGATTTTCTTATTTCACAGGTGGCTCTGGAATGCAACCCCCGCGATGGGGGAGGGATTACTGTACACATGTAATTTGTGAGCATGCTCTTGACGATCAAACAGAGGCAGCTCTGTAGTTCACTTGTGAATTTATGCTGTAGGAAGATAAGTAAATAAATCAGCTCGCATGTTATTTATTTGGATCAAATAAAGACGCGCTATAGCTATTTATCTATCCCCTTAGCTGTTTTTATATATATTATATAATAACAGTTATAAAGACACTTGTTCATGTTAATTGCAGTCTCAATTGTTAAAAATAATATTTTAAAAGGAGCATCCCACATGAAAATACAACGATCTGACTGACTGACAGTGCATACCACTTTATATGGTTAAAAAGAAAAAAAAACACTTTCTTTCCAGAGGGGAATCGAACTCGGGTTTCTAAGGCACAACAGGCCTGCTGCACACTGATTGGCTGAGCAGTCTGTGTCAACTATCCGCGACTGGGTTGGGGGGCGGCAGTATGTATCGTGATCGTGATTTAGAGAGAATAAAAGTGAAAAGAAGCGGTAACTTTTACAAGTCCTATAAATGTACACCGTGTGTTACAGACGCAAACCAAGTGTATGTGTGTACTGTATAATATTAACAATAACAGCAGCTCATTACTGAAAACAGTAAATATAGGAGTGAGTCGGGATCGAACAGGGAGACTCTTGATTCCCCTCAAGTCAGCAAATCTTACCACTACTCTACGGATACTGTTGTTTTTTCTTTAACCTTTTATGAAAGTGTTTACTTCATCTTTGGACTTCAGACTTCATATATTATATAGTTTATGCCTACATTTTGTCATTTACTACTAAAATATGAAAAATGTTTCTGTTTTAAAAATGTGTTTACACAGATTACTGTAGAAACAGAACACACATGAAATGCGTGTGTTCCAAATAACGATCTATTATTTCCACTCTAAAACTCTAGCAGTTCAGTCACTCCCAGATAATCAAACAAGGCATGAGCTGGGAAAACTTAGTGAACGTTCTGCGACGGTGAGGGATGGAATAGCCGGCTGCTTGCTGGCTGTCTTAATTGGCACATTTAAAAGACAAAAGAGAGGTGAGAACAGTTTTAAGGTGGGCCAGATCTACGAGTATTTTCGTAGACTCTGGTAATTCTAGTGTTAAAGCTACAAACAGCAAACTTGCAATCACCACTGATATATGGACAAGTGTGGCAACTGATGCATACCTTGGCGTAACATGCCATTTTATTGGAGAAGACTGGAACATGAAGTCAGTCTGCCTTACTACCATGCCACTGGAGCAGAGACATACAGCATCCAACATAGTTGACTGGCTAGAGAAGGTTGTATGCAGATTTGAAATTCCTCTCAGAAAAATTATTTCTATTGTGCGTGATAATGGTGCCAATATTGATGGCTGCAGCAAACATCTTAGATGAGAAGCAGGAATGGTCCTCTATACTGACCACACCTTGCAGTTGGTAATTAATTCTAGACTAAAACATCCAGGCCTCTCAAAAAATATTGGAGAAGCTTGCTGCAATGTAGAGCATATTTAAAAAGTGAGCAAGCCTCCACAAAGCTGAAAGAAAAACAGCTAAAGATGGGAACACCTGAGCACAAACTTGTACAAGATGTAAGCACAAGATGGAACAGTACATTCTACATGATTACCTGACTGGCTGAGCAAAGTTGGCTCATAAATGCAACACTGTCTGACCCTACAGTCTCACAGACAGACAAGAAGTACCTTGACTTAACAGCAAGCTGAGCAATGCAGCCTGCTTGAAGAGCTTTCCACTGCTCTTAAACTTTTTGAATGTGCCAATGTGTTTCTAAGTGAGGAAAAAATATCCTATAATTTTTTCAATACCCCCACTTGTAATGCAGCTCATGAAATCAATGGCTCGTGATGAAGAAATCTATGGTCAGGTTTTAAGGAATGAGATCCTGACATGATTTGAAGAGAAACAAGCTGCCAAAGAAGAAAATCCTTTACGCTGGTGGAATGCTAATGAGGCTAGATATCACATTCTGGAAAGGCTTGCAAAGACCTGCTACCTCAACACAATCTGAGAGTCTCTTTTTGGTTGCAGTCAACATACAGTATCCTCCAAAAATAAGAGCCAGCCACAGCCATGAACATGTGAATATGCTTACATTTTTACATTACAACTCAGAACTCCTGTAGAACCATTTTGCATCCCTGGTGACACTGGTGAAGCAATTTAAGAGTTTGTTTTCAAAGCTGCTGATGTAGCAGTTTCAGCTATAGTTTGCTTTTTAAGCCACTGTTGAAGCAATTTAAGTAGCATAAATAACTTGTTTATGTTTTACTGCACAAAACTTAAATTCATTGCACTTTAAAGTGTTTTTTCGCACTCTGCATATTTTTTTATTCTGTTGTTATATACCTGTATTGTAGTTAAAAGAGTTATAATTGACTTTTACTCGTGTCATCTGAGAAATGATGTATAAAAAAATTAATAAAATTCTAGTGATAAAGTATTTTTTATTCCAATTAACTGATTAATAAAAAAAATTACTCATTAATCAATTATCAAAATAATTGTTAGTTGCAGTCCTACATTTTTTGTTTATTAAATATTTTTGTAACTATGAGTCATATTCAAAAACAACAGCAATAAAAGCATGCAATTACATGTATTAGTAGACTACATTAAGGTGACATTTATCTTGAAAATTATACTTCCAATTTGAAGATATAAGGAACCAAAAGTTGTTATTCGAGTATGGATAAATAGTAACACACACCCAGTCTGTTGTACATTATACTGGTAAGTAATCAGAATGATTCAAACCATAATTATGCCCTGTCCTTGGTATTAGTGTTGTCTTTGTTACATGCCCGGCAGCTCTGATCTTCTGCCCAGAGATCAACTGCAGTTCCATTTCTAAACCGGTCCTATGTTTATATCAGTAAGGGCAACTGCACCTTTCCTGTGTAATTAATTACAGGTGAAATTCTGTTACAACAAAATTTTCATTACAACGAAGTATTTTTATGGTCCCAACAGTTTCCCCATATGACACAAGTCCATAGAAATCTCGTTACAACAAAGTTCATTCAGCAGATACTTTCATTACAACAAAGTGCACAAAAGACATTGAAATGCCTGAATGAATCATCCACAGAGCAGTTAGTTCTGTGGCCGCAGCTCAGTTGTGCACAAAGATCCCCAAAGAGAAACATTGTAAAAAAATTTCTTTCTTCGAACTTCGCTCGTACTGTTTTCTTGCTGTTTTTGTTTTTGGTGGTTTTCAGTGATACCTTTTGCTTATCGCTCATCAACATATGAAAAACATCCATTGGAATTTAACTCATTGTCATCCTCCTATAGAAACGGCAGACACGAAAAAATAACAGTTCATATTAGAAGAAAAAAAATGTCATTTTTGCAGCTCTCGTTTGAGGCAAAAAGAAAAAAAACATTGCCAGTGAATTCGGAATTTCACCATCGACACTGTCAACTTTCTTGAAAGACCGAGCAAAATATGAAGAAAAATCTCGGGTTGCAAACGTATGCGAACTGCTGCAGATGTCGAAAAAGCCGTTTTTATGTGGTTCAGTGATGCTTGTTCAAGAAACATTCTTATTAATGCGCCACTCATTCAAGAAAATGTGAGGTTTCTAAACTCTCTTAGGACCTCCCCCAGCTGGACAACATGCCGAAGAGCATCCTGAAGTGTGATCACCGCATCTGTGGAAGACTGTTAATCTGTTGTCGCCAAAGTAAACAGAAAAGATCTCAATGGGTGATGCAAGGAACAATGTAAATGCAGGTAACAGGATTACTTGGCCACTAACCTGGCCACAACCCTGCCTGACTACTGTGTCTGTTTATAGGAGAGTGGCAGACCCCTCTACAATAAATAACCTTGCTGTTCCTGTTTCAAGCTGAATAAAGCTGGTTTGCTAAAGTACTGAGACTCAGCCTCGTGTTTTGGGGTGTAAGACAGGGACTTATAGCGCGACCCCGATCTTTTAGGATTCACTTCTGTGGCGCCTCACTGCACCGCTATGAGCCTGCTGTTGCCCTGCCCTGGCAACGGACAAGCAATCTTCCACAGACGTGGCAATCGTGCTTCGGGACGCACTTCTACATGACATTTCCGTTGGGTGTGGGATGGGGGGGATCCCAAAAGAGTTCAGAAACCTCACAATATGAAGAAGAAGAAAAGGATGATTCACCTTCTGATTGATAACTGTGCTGCCCACAACATGCTTCCACATTTAGATAATGTTTGCGTTGAATTCCTCCCACACAATTGCATAGCAGTGCTTCAGCCACTGGATTTGGGTATCATTTGCACCCTGAAAGTGTATTATCACAAGGAAATGCTGAAAAAAATTCTCGTCAGCATAACTTGTAGACAGGAGATTAAAATTAATGCAAAAGAAGCTATTGAAATGATTGCAGACACCTGGACGCAAGTTAAAGAAAGCATTATAGCTACAAATACAGAATCTCATTACAACGAAATTTTCATTACAACAAAATATTTTTTAGGTCCCTGGAAGTTCGTTGTAATGGAATTTTACCTGTAGTTCAAACACCATTTAGGTGCAAGTTGATAACGTCAGTTCATTACAATAATAATGTGCAGATAAAAACTTATCAGCTCAATCAATTCTGTCTTATATATGCATAAGTAATTTCTTCCCCATCAATTTATTTCCAGAGAATTTTCTTTTTTTGTTATTTTGTCCTTTTACGTTTAACTTACCTAAAGCAGCAGGAGAAGGGTGCCACTGTGTGAGCTGCTTGCATGTGTGCACCCTCCCCAGTGTTTGACTTACTGGCATCTGGCATCCAAGTGGCTGTCAGATGAGTAAACCAGGAAAATACACCAGGTTAAGCAATCATTCTCAAGGTAAAATTGAAACAGTAAACTAATTTGTCGTTAAAGTTGCACAGAACGCTTCTCTGTTTGCCAATGCTATATTAAAGTTTTTGAAATTTCAAAACTTTATAGTACTAGGGTGTTGTACCATGTTAGCCATTATGAATGTAGAGAAAAGCCAAGCAAAATGACACCTTTTATTGGCTAACTAAAAAGATTACAATATGCAAGCTTTCGAGGCAACTCAGGCCCCTTCTTCAGGCAAGATGTAAAACTTTATAGAATGCAATCTGTTTGAGATATGTTAACAAAAATTGAACTGTCTCAAAAATTTCCTTGAAGAATAAGTGTACCACATTTCAACAAAATTGATCCATGGGAGTTCAGGTTGTTTCATGTACAGTAGACAGACAGACAGACAGACATGGCTATCGGAATAGGTGCTTCATGCTTTATATGAAAATGCAGCTAGAAAACCCGGTCTAAAGGATCGAGAATTTGGAGTTTCTCCTGATAGGTACCTCATCATTTCAATCAGTTATAAAATACTACTTCGACCATTACTTTTGATTATGCACCAATAACAATACAACACATCTGCCTTTCTTGATCAAACATGCAATGCATTACTGACTATACGTTTTTGTCCAACATGTCTTCAGTTGCTCATCTTTTGTTTTTAAATTTAATGATCTTTTAGAAAGTTATCAAATACAAAAAAGTAATCATTATGCTAGTGCAGACCCAGTTCTGTCTAAGAAAAATCTTTAACTATTTTTCAGTAATCATGATTAACCCTCTCTTTGGGAATTGGGCTGTCATAGAACATAGAACACAGAGGACTCTGACATGCTTGAGAGCATGAGAGTGTAAAGTGACACTGTTAACGATGGCTTCATAATAATAAGATACAGTGAATATGAGTGTCAAGGTCAAAATGGGAGAAAAGGTTAATGGGAAAAATGTTAGCAATGTAAAAAGAAACAAAAGAAAGAAGCCAGCAAGGACATCATCAGTTGGTGCCACACAGGTCACATCCACTGAGTTGCTTGTTTTGCCTTGCAATGATCTACTATTTATTTTCAACAACACAGTACAAAGAAAAGCAAACTATGTTTCAGCTCATTGACCAATTGCTATAAGCATAATAACAAGGGTAGCTCCAACATGGCAGCACATCTGAAGAAGTGATTTAAAAACAAGCAACAGCTTCTTAACATCATACTGAAAAATACAATACAGTCCAGTGCAGAACTTGGGGTCTTAACTCTAGTAATACCTCAGTTAATGAAGTGGATGCATTATAGCATTTTAGTTAGTTATAAGAAACTTCATAATCAGACATAGATTTAACATAGGAGTAATACAGATACCTATTGTAATGACCTTTGGGGATGTTTGGGCAGGTGTCACAGGGTTCATACTGCCAACTGCCATTTCCTTCCTTAGCCATCCTACAATACCAATGCCAGCACCCTGATTTTGCACGGCTCCTTCCGTGTAGTTCAACACACTCTCCTCTGCCTTGTTCCCTGCCTAGACATTTATGTTGCTCGCTCTTTGTTGCACCTCCCTTGGGCTCAAAGGCAGCACCATCTACTTCACTTTCCCCAACTAGGTGAGATGATCCAAGCCAGGGTCCTTAAGAAGACTCACCAGAAGCCATTTGCCCAGACTAACGGACTTTAACAATAGAGGAGCATCTATGAAATGCTTACAGTTAAGTGCTCTCTATACCCCTTCCATGCTCTGCACAAGGCATTTTTCTCTAGGTTCTATCCTCTTTATAACCTGCATTTTAGTTTCTAAAGATATTAGTTTAAGTTTTTGTGACATAATTGGAAAATTATATTTATTCAAGTCATCACTTAACTTTGAGTTACACATTAGGTCTCTTTCCAAAATTTCATTCTATCATCCCCGTAACATTGCCCGCCTCCGTCCATTTCTGTTCTTGTAACTCTGGTTCATTGTTTCATAATGTCTCGCATTGATTACTGTAATTCCCTCTTCAATGGCCTCCCTGCAAAATCTATACAGAAGCTGCAGTGTATTCAGAACTCTGCAGCTAGAGTCCTTACCCACACAAAGCGTTTTGCTCACATCTCCCCTGTTCTCTCCCAGCTTCACTGGTTACCGGTTCCATCAAGGATTAAATTCAAGATTCTGCATCTCACCTTCAAAGCCTTACATAACCTTGCCCCCCTCTACCTCGCTACTAGCTCCTTACACTCCTTGTCGCTCTCTCAGGTCCTCGAGCAGTAATCTCCTTACTGTCCCACGCACCAGACTCTCCACCTTTGGAGGCAGGTCCTTCAGTGCTATAGCACCTCAACTCTGGAACTCTGTTCCTCAGTCTCTCCAAGATTGCTCCTGTTTCTGCACTTTTAAATCGCAACTGAAAACTTTCCTCTACTACAAACTTTTGTCATGTGTAATTATTTTTTTTTTACTCTGTATGTAAAGCGACGTTGGATTTGTGAAAGACGCTCAATAAATATAACCTATTATTATTATTATTAAAGGGGAATATGCACTGGTACAGTGTGTTGCCGCACCCACTACACGACAAAACAACTCGGGATCCCGGTTGGCAATGCCCCAGGCAGACACGCAGTCCAGTCCCACCCTCTGGAAATGACTCTCTATCTGCCACAGCCAGGTGTTATGTGGGCGACCCCTTGGCTTACGAGGTGGATCACCCTCGGGGAAACGCGCCACATGGCCGTAGTGCCGTAACTGACACTCCCTCACAATGCAGGTAATGTGCCTCATTCAGGACTCCATGAGCAACCGCTCATTCGACACAAAGTCAAATCAACAGTACCCAAGGATTTTCCGGAGAGACACAGTACCAAAGGAGTCCAGTCTTCGCCTCAGGTCACTGGATAGCGTCCATGTCTCACAACCATATAGCAAGACAGGAAGCACCAAGACTCTAAAAACTTGGACCTTCGTCCTTTTGCAGCGATATCGGGAATGGGGAATGCCACACACCCCTTTCCATGACCTCATGACCCCTCATGCTCTCCCAATCCATCTACTGACTTCATAGGAAGTGTCACCAGAGACATGAATGTCACTGCCAAGGTAAGTAAACCTCTCAACAAGGTCAACACTCTCTCTGTAAACGGACACACTGCTGATGGCTGTGCCCAAGAGGTCATTAAAGGCCTGGATCTTGGTTTTTATCCAGGACACGCAAGCCCAAACACTCAGACTCCTCAATCAGTCTCTCAAGTGCCCCGATCACAGCCTCCATTGACTCCGTGAAGATAACAGCATCATCAGCAAAGTCAAGATCCGTAAATCTTTCTTCACCAACTGATGCCCCACAGCCGCTCAACCCCACGACCTTGCCCAACACCCAGTCCATGCAAGCACTGAACAGAGTAGGAGCAAGAACACACCCCTGATTAACCCCAGAATCAACTGGGAAAAACACAGAGGTTCTACCTCCACTCTGCACAGCACTCACAGTACCAGTGTACAGGCCGGCCATGATATCCAGCAACCTTGAGGGGATCCCGCGAACCCTCAGGATGTCCCACAGGCTAGCTCGATCAACTGAGTATATTTATTACTTTAAAAAAAATAGCCATGGTACCTGCCAAAGACAATTAAAGGAATACTTAAAAATTATTTGCTATCTCTTTCCCTAAATGTACCTTCAGTGCCTTTCCTCTGCATTTGCTTGGGTGTGTGTGAACTTTTTTTCACCAGCGCTACCTCTCTTGAGTGCGTTCCAATATAGTTTGTTTCTGAGACTCTGTCATTATTTTCACGGCACCTTTCTTACCTTCTGCCCAGTTTTATACTTGCTGTCACTGAAAGCGACTCTTTCACCTTGTGGCGGGCGGCTGGGGGCGGTACCCCCTCCGGACCACGAGAGGGCGGCTGCCCTGGTTGGTGTGGTGGCCACGGGAAAAGGATGCAATCTGTTTGAGATATCTCTCTATTATAAAAAAAAAAATCCTGGAAAGCAAAAACAAGGCTACGATACGTGATCTTCTCGGAAGTTCTCGGAAGACATTTAAAAGATCCGCGAGACAAAACAGACTTGCCACGGAGCTCTCGCAGGGACCGTAAACATAAGACTTGGTGCCAAGAGATTGTCCCAGGGCCATCTCGCGGGTACGTGGAACATGAGATTCTTGCAAGACACGCCCTACTTCCAAAAGATATATAAGAGCTCACCCATCAAAAAACACTCAGTCATGTAGTACACACAGATAATGTGTTCTCAGCACATATAAAGCGTATAAGGACAATACTGAGAATAGAGACCCAAAGGCCTTGGAGAGAAAAAAAGGCAGATAAGAGATTATGAAAGCAGTGGAATTCGAAAGGCTCAAACAAACGATGGCGCGATACACATGCAGAGAATGGTACAGAATATGAAAGCAGTAAAATTCGGAAGTATTGTAGCATCTCAGCCAGGTTGAGGGCTTTTTGGTTTTAAGTGACTGTTAGGTCCGATTGAGGGAGGGCGGAGTACAGCACGGAAGACTGATAGCGGGGTATTGATTGATGCTGTAAGGGGGGGGCGTTGGAGAGGGTGCTAGAAAGTTGTGTTTGGGGTTAGGAAGTCGGCGATTGTTCAAGTAAAACTTTTGTGACACTTTATCATGTCAGTTGCTACAGTATCAAACAAAAGATAGAAAAGATCGCATTACCGAAAACAAAAGGTGATTAATCATCAGAACCAGGTGTAATTGAAAAAACAGCAGGTCAGAAATAAAAGGCAAAGAGTA
Organism: Erpetoichthys calabaricus; assembly: GCF_900747795.2. NCBI lineage: Eukaryota > Metazoa > Chordata > Cladistia > Polypteriformes > Polypteridae > Erpetoichthys > Erpetoichthys calabaricus. Next base: position 67,275,412 of record NC_041400.2, on the reverse strand, counting down.
AACAACACATTCTTTTGCATTTGTATCATTTAATGCACAAAACACGGATTTACACAATAATGAACCATACGCTATGAGAATCTGTGGTCCCGGAACAGTTAAAGCAACGACAAGTTAAATTTCAAAGAATACACAATTCGGTTAGGTGTATATTGATGATCACGGAGAAGCGATGCAAATTTTAACAGGCAAAAAGAAAGGTAATGTATACTGTATATTCCGCAAATAACATTACACACCAAAGGAGATCGTGATATGCCATTCATATTAAAATGTTTACAGTTTATTGTGAGAATAGCGTTTTGCTATGACAATCAATAAATCACAGGGATAAACATTAGAAAAAGTCGGATCATTTATTAGAGAAACAGAAACAATATTCACTCACGGGCAGTTATACGTTGCGTTGTCACAATGTGTCTCCAAAAAATATTGTTTTTAATCAAGCTTTAAAGTAAAAGTGCAAGTAATGAAATTGAAACAATTCCAAAGAAAAAAAAAATTTTAAATTGTATATCCGATTAACCAAACACAGAGGTTGGCGAGCAAAGCGAACAGGGGGTGAAGCCCCCCCCCCCCCCCCCCCCCCCCCGTTTTAACAAAAATTGAACTGTCTCAAAAATGTCCTTGAAGAATAAGTGTACCACATTTCAACAAAATTGATCCATGGGGGTTCAGGTTGTTTCATGTACAGTAGATAGACAGACAGACGGACATGGCTATCGGAATAGGTGCTTCATGCTTTATATGAAAATGCAGCTAAAAAACCCAGTCTAAAGGATCGAGAGTTTGGAGGTTCTTCTCATAGATGCCTGATCATTTCAATCAGTTATATTTGTCAAGGGACACAACCCCAAGAAATTAAGTGTCCACTTTGTTTAGTACCTCTAGCTACAACAAGTGCACAAGTATTCTCCAATGGGTTTTCCTCTAAATGTTCATAGAGTATAAGTGGTTAACATCTAGCCAAACTGTCAATAAAGGAAAACCAAACATTAGATCAAAAAATACATGGAACAGCACATATTTAAAGGCCACTCTGCCTAAAAAAAATTGTGGTGTGAAAAGCAGCTGGGTTTTAATAATTACAAAGTATTTAAATGATAAGCACCAAATCCAAAAGGAAAATTCAAAATGCATAATCATTTTTCAGCCATGCCCTTGAAAACAAAGATCAGATGAGGAATTGTATAATAATCACAAATAGAAACAAATTGACCTCCATCCTCCCAAGATCAATGTTTCAGACCCAGTAGTCTGCGAATACCAGGAAGTTGCTACATCGCATTAGCCTGATACTTAGTAGGTACCAGAGCTGTCATTCTTCTTCCTATCACATAATCAGCTTTTTAATTTTGCTTCACGCTTAGAAGATGTCACTGCTCTTATTTTTTTCTATTGTGTCACCTTCTTGATCAGTTTCCCTATGTAGTTTGCAGTAGAAATGACACAAACTTGATACCGTGTCAGAGGTTGATGCTAGCCACAATTTTTTGCATCACCAGCATGTATCACATCATAAGCTTTTGATTAAGATGATGATACAGCTTCTAGGTCCAGTGGTTCATAAATAATCAAGTGACATACAGACATAAACCTTAGCATTTTAAATATATATATATATATATATATATATATATATATATATATATATATATATATATATATATATATATATTATATATATATATTACATAACAATGCATGTGAAACAGCCTTACTTAACACACAAAGTGAAGGCATAAACAGACAAAATGTTAAGATATATTTATTTCTTGATGGTAGAAAATTAGGAAAATTGTCAAAATAATGTTAAACACCTCTAGACCAAGACATTAAATGTTGTAATGAATTATTATTATTATTATTATTATTATTACACTGGTTAAGATGGGAAATGTATTTTCACAATTATTATAAGTTGTTTCACATTACTCATGTATTCTCCCTAATGTGTGATTTAAAGTATGGTAAATGTTGTTCTTGCTAAACCAAATATGTCAAGACTTCAACTCCTCTGAACTGAACAGATAATGATCACTTAAAGACTGGAGTTAAATTAAGTTGTTTCACTTGTACTAATAATTTGTGTCAAATTCTTTTTGGGGAAGTGATGGGATATGTGACCCATCAATTGCAATGCCTTGTGTGAGCCTGATACTGTATGTATCTCATGCTTATTGAGGAGCACAACACACTTCCCAAACACACAGGCTTACTGATAGTATGTTTATTCTAAAAAAGACAGCATGTTACAACCAACACTAGTGGCAAGATACCATAATGGCAGTTGTGACACACTTTTTTTAAAGGTAATAGGGGGCTCTGCCCCCTGCTCACTTCGCTCGCCCACCCCTGGGTTTGGTTTACCAGATATACAATTTAAAGAGATTGTTATTTTCATAGGAATTGTTATATATGCATTATTTTCACTTTTACTTTAAAACTTTTGTAAAAACAATATTTGTCCTTCATTTCCAGTCCCAGGCGTGGTTAAATCTCTTTCTCGCAGGATGTATAATGCTGCTCATGTTGTGAAGGGGGGGCAGCTGAACACATGCTAAGGAGATGCCGTCGGATCAGCTGCTGTCTCTCTGCTGCTGCTGGCGAGCTGCGCATCGATCATTTCAAAGCCTGTCCAGCAGCTGTCCTTTTGCCAATTCGCGTCTCTGCCGCTCACGTTGTGATTAGTTCTGAAGGCATGCTAAGGTGAAGCGATCAGATCATCTGTTGGCTTGCTGCTGCTGTTGTGCTGCTGCTGACAGGCTGCATGTTCTGCTTGTCGCTTGTCGTTGTTTTAAGAGCTGGGAGCACATGAAGTGTGTCTGCCAAAAGCATTCCAACAACTGCTAGGTTAGATGTCCGTAAACTTGTCTTGCTTGACGTTAAAGTGTCTATCGCAGGACGTCAAATTGTCTTCCGAGAAGATCATGTCTCGTCTCCCTAGTCTCTCTCCCAAGACTTTTATTTATAATAGGGTGATGTATTTTTTAAATTTTAGCCCTTTCTTCTCAGAAGCCTAAGAGGCTGCACTCTTTCACAAGATCACAAGTTATGGCAATGGCCTACACTTAAATCAAAAATATTTGTGTACCACAGAGCTTGGATTTAAAGTCACTCCCGCTATGATTCAGCCAGGTTTATCAGGCTCCCGACAACTGCCTGTAAAGTTTTTACATTTATTTCTATTTTGTTTGTTTTTTATGTTAATAGTATGGATTTTTTCGTGTCTAAATGTTGCTCTATCCTCTGCTGTGTTCCTTGTGTTTTATGGGTGGTCCTTCAAGGTGGGACCAACTGCACATCATCACAAGAGATTGCCATCAGACCTATAAAGGCTGAGGAAAACCTGTGGTCCCTTGCGGTTCTTTATAAAAGTGCTAGTGTTAGTAAGTCTGTAAGATTCTGATTATTGATTATTCTGTGCTTTTTATGCATTTTCTGGATTTTTCACTGTATGCTCTGTTTTTGACTTCACATTCTGAATTTGTGTATTGGGACATTGCTTCAGGATTACCTATTTTAGTCAACTCATTCTTTGCCTTTTTTATGTTCATCTGAGCCTCCTCTGTTAAACAGAGCCTTTTTGAAAAATAAATCTTTTTATTTCTAAACATTCAATGAGTGCCCTTTTTTGAATGAGCTGGTATTTGGCAGTTTTCCCCCCACTAGTGGGCATTTTCAATATTTTTGGGGGCTTTGTGTCTAAGAATTCTCTAGTTCATAGCAACTCCTAAATGTCTTAACAGCAATGGTTGGAGAAATACCAGATTGCATAAAAATTTCCAATGAAAAATTGGTTGTAATATCATGTACAACATGACTTATTTTGCTCAATTGGAAGAATAATAATCAATTTTCCTAACTCAGTGGGAAAGCAATATAGTATATTACCTCAAATTGTAAATAAATTATTTCTGTTTATTATATAATTTGTATACTTTGAGAAAAGTAAACCACAATATCAACCAACCCATAACACATCTGTCTACATGAAAAAATGAAATTTGTTTCTACCTATTCTTGAGTTGATAATACTTAATACAGTTAATAATACTTAATAAAATAAGCTTAATAAAATTTGAGGTTATATGTCTAAATTGTTCACATGAGAAAGTAACTAACACAGGAGCACAGTATCAATGAGACAGTGATTCATGGTTCATTTGGTACTTGCCGCAATTAAAGAAAATATGCGGGTTAATTTGCAGCTTTCACAACAAAGAACAACAAAAAATTGAGTATCTTTTTTTTTGCCTTGAAAGCTACAAGGTTATCCATTTAATGACAGTTGCTGACTCGCTAACCATTCTACACAAATACTCAGTGCATTACCAGGTCTAACTATCCCAGGAATTTAACAGGATTTGCTTGCTCACACTTTCCTATTAATTTCATGACTTGGAAAATACTCTGGGGGAGGGGATGGTTGAAACTACATACAGTGCATCCGGAAAGTATTCATGGCGCATCACTTTTTCCACATTTTGTTATGTTACAGCCTTATTCCAAAATGGATTAAATTCATTTTTTTCCTCAGAATTCTACACACAACACCCCATAATGACAACGTGAAAAAAGTTTACTTGAGGTTTTTGCAAATTTATTAAAAATAAAAAAACTGAGAAATCCCATGTACATAAGTATTGAGAGCCTTTGCTCAATACTTTCTCGATGCACCTTTGGCAGCAATTACAGCCTCAAGTCTTTTTGAATATGATGCCACAAGCTTGGCACACCTATCCTTGGCCAGTTTCGCCCATTCCTCTTTGCAGCACCTCTCAAGCTCCATCAGGTTGGATGGGAAGTGTCGGTGCACAGCCATTTTAAGATCCCTCCAGAGATGTTCAATCGGATTCAAGTCTGGGCTCTGGCTGGGCCACTCAAGGACATTCACAGAGTTGTCCTGAAGCCACTCCTTTGATATCTTGGCTGTGTGCTTAGGGTCGTTGTCCTGTTGAAAGATGAACCGTCGCCCCAGTCTGAGGTCAAGTGCGCTCTGGAGCAGGTTTTCATCCAGTGTGTCTCTGTACATTGCTGCAGTCATCTTTCCCTTTATCCTGACTAGTCTCCCAGTCCCTGCATCTGAAAAACATCCCCACAGCATGATGCTGCCACCACCATGCTTCACTGTAGGGATGGTATTGGCCTGGTGATGAGCGGTGCCTGGTTTCCTCCAAACGTGACGCCTGGCATTCAATCTTTGTCTCATCAGACCAGAGAATTTTTTTTGTCATGGTCTGAGAGTCCTTCAGGTGCCTTTTGGCAAACTCCAGACGGGCTGCCATTTGCCTTTTACTAAGAAGTGGCTTCCGTCTGGCCACTCTACCATACAGGCCTGATTGGTGGATTGCTGCAGAGATGGTTGTCCTTCTGGAAGGTTCTCCTCTCTCCACAGAGGACCTCTGGAGCTCTGACAGAGTGACCATCGGGTTCTTGGTCACCTCCCTGACTAAGGCCCTTCTCCCCCGATCACTCAGTTTAGATGGCCGGCCAGCTCTAGGAAGAGTCCTGGTGGTTTCGAACTTCTTCCACTTACAGATGATGGAGGCCACTGTGCTCATTGGGACCTTCAAAGCAGCAGAAATTTTTCTGTAACCTTCCCCAGATATGTGCCTCAAGACAATCCTGTCTCGGAGGTCTACAGACAGTTCCTTTGACTTCATGCTTGGTTTGTGCTCTGACATGAACTGTCAACTGTGGGACCTTATATAGACAGGTGTGTGCCTTTCCAAATCATGTGCAATCAACTGAATTTACCACAGGTGGACTCCAATGAAGCTGCAGAAACATCTCAAGGATGATCAGAGGAAACAGGATGCACCTGAGCTCAATTCTGAGCTTCATGGCAAAGGCTGTGGATACTTATGTACATGGGATTTCTCCGTTTTTTTATTTTTAATAAATTTGCAAAAACCTCAAGTAAACTTTTTTCACATTGTCATTATGGGGTGTTGTATGTAGAATTCTGAGGAAAAAAATGAATTTAATCCATTTTGGAATAAGGCTGTAATATAACAAAATGTGGAAAAAGTGATGCGCTGTGAATACTTTCCGGATGCACTGTAAAAGGTCAATAACCATCAATGTCTAAACAGCTTATATTCATTTCATAAATTAAACATTTTGTCTTTATACCTCAGTGTCATATATGTGACTGTGGTGAGTGCCTTGGGGGATCAGTTTGAAGGGACAAGGGGAGGGAGGCAATAAGGGTTGCACTGACTCTGTATTATCATTTCCACTCCTGTTCTTGGATAAGCATCAAGTCCTATCCGACAACATGTGACTTCACTTCTGCTCCCTCCAAATGTCACCTCTTCCTGTCCTTGAGCTATAAAGATGCCCCAGCCCAGAAGTCTGTCATCATGTGACCAACGGAAATCCTGAAGTGAAGTTTAGTAAACTTCAGGGACAATACAATATAGAAAACAAACAATCCTTCCAATCACTTGACCTCTCCCATTTTCTTTTTCTAAAACCTTTATTAAACTAATTTCACAATTTTGTGTGATTGTTTTACACCACACTTATTCAGAATTTTTGGTATTTGGTTGTACATTACCACATGCTTGTTTAACCTTAAGAGAGAACACAGCATAGCTTAAATGAAAAGTAACTCCTTTATTTCAAATTTAAAACAATTTTCAAATAGCTGAATCTTCAAAACAAAGAAGCCAACTAAATTCATTTGATTGTGAAAGTTCTTCAGTTAGTTACAGGCTTACGTATGTCATCGGCTTTGTTATAAAGTAGCTGGCTCACTTACAATAGCATATGCACATGTTATGTAAGTCTGCTGTTATTTTTTGTGCTCAGCTCCTTATATTTAAAGCATTGTTCAAGCTTAAGGTGATGCATGTAGATTTTATCTGTCTATATCTGGTGTGCTTGTAATGGACCATTAACTCGTACTGAAAAACTAAACTACAAAACTGTGGAATGCACTAAAAAAATTAATTCCACAAAAAAAACTCGTAATTTTAAATATTGGGTGAACTATTACTTAAAAACTCTTCAGAAGTACAACCTCATGTCTACAAATTGTTGTTTACAATGACTATAAATTCAATGTTTGGAAATATAAAAGATTAATACAAGGTCAAATATTATGAAAGAAAGAAAATATTATGGTTAATGTGTTTACAACTTTTTACACATTCTTCTTGAAGACTTTATCAATAATATTGCTGGAAAATGATCATTTCAAACTACAAATATTTACGTGGAGTACTTATTTATGAACTTTTAAGCTGTATCATGCTGAAACAAAAGAGACACAGCGTATTCAAATATAAACATGAGTTCAGCTTGTTTTCTAATCCACAGTAAACATTTGCCTCTTCATTTAAAATGAGTAAAAAGTAGCCATCCATTCAATATTCTCTGTCTTTTTATTTTTCTCACCATTGATGGAAGAAGATGTAGCAAAGGCCACCAGGAAGATTCTCTGTGTGACACCAGTCTGTTGCAAAGAACACTTACAAATGCATTTATAAACCAGCAGATACTCACAACTGGTCCATTAACAGCCAGTAATAGCTGGCCTTTTTTAATGTGATATCCAATAGAAGTGAATGGTTTATTTTTGACAATTTTTATAAATAATCCAAATAAGATACAAGAAAGTTACACAACTTTTTGAGCAACAGATATGATATAGAAATCACGGTTAATAAAAAATTATTACAGAATGGAGAATTGTTGAAGTAATTCATTTGAGAACAATGTTAAAAAAATTAGAGTGTTTTTTACTTTTCTATGCAAAAAAAAAAAAACTGTATTTGTTTACTGACAATTTTGAGTTTTGAATGGAAGGGGTTATTCTTTCCAGTAAAGAATTACATGATTTAGTCAGTTTTTCCGGTTAGAATTTCTACAATAATTAGGTTTAATAAGCAAGGTTAAAAGAAAAAATTAATGGATATATCTATAATCCATCCATCCATTATCTAACCCTAGTTATTTTAATTTAGAGGTTCAAGAGGTCAAAGCCTCAAATGCCTCAAAAATATACAACTTGCTCAGATTAAGACACTGAAAAGTAAATTGGCTAAACAAAAAACTGCCATACTAATGGAAAGAAGCACTGCTGCCAAACAAATACATGAAAAATACTCTAAAACAGTGGTTTTCAAACTGGGGGCTGAGGCACCCCAGGTATCTGCCGTGCTGTCGCATAACACATTCTTATTAAAAAGTTTGTCTTTAAATTGCATGTAGTATTTAAATATATAGTGTAAAAATGAAAATGTTCTGCAATTATTTCATAAAAGTAATCCTGCATAAACATACTTAGACTAGTGGTGCAGTTATCAGCCAGTGTGGTATGAAAGTTGCTATAAGGTGGTATGCAAGGAAACACAAAAAGGAGGCGCAGAAGGAGGCCTTATAGAAAGGATCATTAGTTGCACAGCAGACAAAGCCGTGTCTACATGCTAGGTTGTGTTTCAGTTCCAAAGCTCTAATTCAAAGTGGTGCTGCATTGAGTCTTTACTGCTGTCTCGCTCCCCACCTCTTAAAGTCAACCCATGGTAGGATTGCCTGATAGATTTTTGTGAAAGAGCGCGTAGTAAACTGGTGAGTGCTGTCTTAATCGCCCTGACACAAGCAGTCTTCCCAGCTTCTCTGTCTCTCTTTCAGGTCTGGTTAGCCAGTGTTACAATTTTTAAAATTATGGCCAACTTGTTTGATGTTGCATCACTTTCAGAACAGTTCTAGAAATTGTAATGCAGAATAATATTACAACAAAGAAGATGAATGTTAAAAATTATTAATAAAATGCACATAGCTAACATTTCATTTTAGTGCTAGTAATATTAATTAACAATGGAAAACTTTTTTTCTAATACAGATGTCAATACAGTATTAGGCAAGTCTCTTCCTTCCTTAAAAATTACATACAGGAAAAAGATCAGCTTTTACATTGACATTTGTGAGTTATCTTTTTTTTTTGAATGCGAGTTGTATGTATCTGGCAACTTATTTTCTCCTGCTTTTGATCTAAGTATTGAAAGTCTTTTAAATTGTGTCAAATCACACTACTGTTTTTACATTAAAAATAATTAATTAAAAAAAGCACTTGGCATATTCAGTGGTGCCTCATACTTCAAACAATTCTAACTTCGAACATTCCAGAGTTCAAATGCTAAATTCAAGAGAAATTTGATCCGGAGTTTGAACGATGCTTCTATGTTCGAACTGTGAGCGAAGTGAAAAAATGCAGCAAGAGATGGTGCTTATGCATTGACCATAAACGTCATCTCTTATATGCCCAAGTCATCTCTTGCATTACGCTCGTGTGTTTTCAGTGCTTTTTTTGCTTTATTTTTGGTGTGTTTAACCCTTATCTATTAAATATGTTATCTAAGAAGAGTGTGGAAGCAACAAAGCCTGAAAGGAAGGTTGTAGTATCAACGAATGAGGTGATAAAGGAACTTGTCTCGAAACATGTTTATGGCAGTAACAATTCTTTCCTCTCCACCAGCCAAACAGAATGTCAGCATTCCTCACTAAGGTACAATAAATGCAATTTCATTTACATATTTTATTTATTGTTTTCATGTTTTAATTTACTATTTAGGGCATTTAATTATGTTACTTTTACCGTAAATTATGTGTATTTGCTGTTTAGGTTTATCAAAATGGGTATTGCTTAGGGTCTGGGAACAGATTAATTCACTTTCAAATATTTCTACAGGGGAAAATTGATTTGGACTTTGAATAATTCAAACAGTCTCCAAAAATGAATGAAGTCTAAAGTACGAGGCACCACTGTATGTAGAAAATTAAAAAGCATAGACCCACAAAAAAAAAAAAATATATATATTATATATATATCAATAATCCCTTGTTAAAATTCCCAACCGCAATATTAAAGAGTGGGGAAATCTACAGAAATATTACATTTAGTTGTGCCTAGAGTACAGTATGTAACAATTTAAAACCGAAAAAATGGTGTCACTAAATATTTCAATTCCCGGAGATGGTACACCAAGAAAAAAGGTTCTTCAATAGACTTTTATACTTAAGCATTTACTTTGAATAATAGGGTTGCTCTTACCCAAAATCATGCTTTCAGACTGTTGCCAGCAGAAACAAAGGACCAAAATCCTGCCTGGGTTTGCTGCATTGGCAGTACATTAGTGAGGGGTCCTGACCAGTTGGTATAACATTTTGGTGAGCCTTGGCTTAAAAAAGTTTGGGAACAATGGTTTTAAAACATTTTAGAGTATAGTTGTATATTTTTAAATACCAGTTTGCAGCTTGATACACTTATCCATCTCAACATTTCTGAAGTTTATGAACACTTGATCTGAATTAGCATCACATTTGACAGAAGGTGTCAATCAAAATTCAACGTTCAAAATGTTTATTCAGTCATGCTTACACAAGAAAACATGAATTGTGCCTTCTCAGTTACATCCAATAACAGACAGAAATAAAATAAAACAAACAAATAGGGACAAGACAGTTTAAAACTTACATAGAAATTCTACAATATTTACATCATTTGAAAACAAATTATTTGCTACTTCTAGCAGTTTGATAATGTGTTATTAACCATTAAAATATAAAAAAAAAATTATCTAGGCTTGAGTGAATCATTCCTTACATTTTGATTACACTAGCCTCCTATAACTTTGGTGCTTTTAATTTCCTATCTTGCAATCCATCCATCCATTCATTATCAAACTCATTAAATCCAATTCAGGATCACAGAAACCTTGGGCCTTTCTTCATAAACTAAAGAAAGCCAGAATCAAGCTTTGTTTGGAATGACACTCCATTGCAAAGCTTACTACTTCTTTCAGTGATGGCACGTCATCCAGTTTCTGACACAGCAAATCATTCCCAGAATACAACTTTACTTCTTGCATGCCTGGGATTATGAAGTTCGTATTGTGGAGGATGTTAGCATTTCTCCAGATACACTGCGGTCCATGTCAGCAAAAGATCCACTATTGACTCTTCTGTTTCTGTTTGTGGAACACTAATACAGAACACTTAAGGATCATGCAGATAAGTTAAATTCAAGTTGAGCATTCGGATTCTTTTCAGTAAGTGGTGGTTCCTGCCTTCTTAGTTTTCCATAAATCTCATTTTTATGCAGTTTTTTTACATGTTAAAATGAGAGCAGAGGCCATAGATAAAAAAGGTGAGACATTTAGATACTGCCGACATGTTTATTAGCACGTGCAAGTTAAGAATTGAACTGTACTGTGTACACACAACAACAATGACCCAATATTGTTCTAGGATTCTTTGTGATTTTATTGTAGATTTTCTTTCTGGATCCTGGATACATTTTAATTTGATGTTCACTAATCGGAAGACCAAATACCCTCATAAGCTTTCATTTGCACAAAGTGGCCCTGTCAGTAGCTGTGGCAAGCTCCAGAGATTTAGAATTTGTTTTCTTTTTCTGTGACAATGGCGTGATGTGCCTCCTAGCTACGTCACAAAAATGGTAAAGGCCAAAATTAATGACATTTAAACTTCATAGATCTCGCCTTAATCTGTCTTTATTTTAACTAAAGTATTCAAACAGCTCACACTAGTTATTTTCGTAAATGAACACACTTGGTTGGCACAATAACTTCTCCCCACAAATAGAGGTTATATATTTTTTATAAGCACAGAACTTTGTTACCACTTCTTTTCCTACAACCAAATAAAGGATCTGACCACATTTATTGTGAAACATATTAAACATCACTATAGTAGAAGAACAATTTTATCCTATAAACAAGATTCACTAGAGGCAGCAAAAGATAACTATCTGTCTTTCCAGCTTAAAAAAAGATATAGACTAAACAAGGCAAAGACTTGTCTTCTAGACTGCAAGCTCTTTTCAAGTCACATTTACTAGCGGAATGTGAGCTTTCTTGTATTTTTCCTCAAAATAATTTAACAGTCTTCATTTGTCACCAGGATCACTGAGATCTCTAAAGGGCTGAAAGAAGCCACAAGGAGCAGAAATTTTAAGCTTGCTGGGTTTCTACTGCTATTTACAAGTAGCTAAGATAAAGTATCTAAGTACTTGGGAGAACCGTGATTCATTAAACAATGGGGTTTATTAACTCTGAATCTTTTCATAAAAAGAAGTACCTTTATGGGAGCTCTTAGAACTCTGCATCGGGAAATGCAAGATTTAAAAACCACAACTAAACAATAAAACCACGATATCATAACAAGAAGAGACATTTAAATTGGATGATGTGCTAGTGTCAAAACCAGGGATTCCAGACATTCACAACTGCCAAGCAGGACAGCCAGAAGAAAAGGCAAAAACAGTTTCAGCCTTTCAGAAGGATAGCAGCAGACTGAACAAAACAAAAAAAAACCACAATTTTCAGAAATAAACTGGCTGGCTTCACACATAAACTTTACCTAATAAGTATTAGGTGAATCGGGCTAACTGGAATGGGAAAGGTTGGAGTCAGCAAGCTATTTGGAATGCAGGAATAAGAGATGCTGCTGCCAAGATAGGGGCTAGACAGCTGAGCAGTTAAAACAGAACAAAACAGTTGATAGTTGTTTGTAGGCTAGTAGACTTTAAAGATAACAGACAGCAAGAACAGGATTAGGTGATGATTGGTCAGTTGCATTCAGCAGCTAAATTAACACTAGAATTGCCAGAGTCTACGAAAAAACTCGTAGATCCGGCCCACCTTAAAACCATTCGCAGCTCTCTTTTGTCATCTAAATGTGCCGATTAAGACGAGCCAGCAAGCAGCCGGCTATTCCATCCCCCACCGTCGCAGAACGTTCACTAAGTTTTCCCAGCTCATGCCTTGTTTGATTATCTGGGAGTGACTGAACTGCTAGAGTTTTAGTGTGGAAATAATAGATCGCTATTTGGAACACACACAGTTCATGTGTGTTCCATTTCTACAGCAATCTGTGTAAACACATTTTTAAAACAGAAACGTTTTTCATATTTTAGTAGTAAATGACAAAATGTAGGCATAAACTATATAATGTATGAAGCCTGAAGTCCAAAGATCAAGTAAAAACACTTCCACAAAAGGTTCAAGACTGATACAATAGCTTCCGTGGCGTAGCGGTAAGATTTGCTGATTTGTAATTGAGAGTCCCCGGTTCGATCCCCACTCACTCCTATATTTGCCGTTTTCAGTAGTGAGCTCCTCTTTTTGTTAATATTATACAGTACACACATACATTTGGTTTGCGTCTGTAACACACGGTGTGCATTTATAGGACTTGTAAAAGTTACAGTTTTTTTTTTTTTTTACTTTTATTCTCTCTAAATCACGATCACGATACATACTACCCACCACAGCCCCCCCCAACCACGGATCTGACGCTGTTATTTTTTATTTGAAACGGAATAACTGGAGATGTGAGTGGTGTTTTGAGACAATGGAACTGGACATTCTCTCATCTGGAGGGATAAAAGCTGACACACAAACGCGGGCGAATCTGCCTTCTTCGTATCTCACCGTCACTTGATTTTTTTATTCGGTTTTATTGAGTGTTCCTGCTCATGCTGAATTAGAGTGCACCTTATGGTGAATGATGTCAAAACAACAAAAAAACACAGACGTAGGTATATATGATATTTGGAATTATTCGTTTTATGACCTGTATAGTACATTTCGGAAAACTTTGTGGCACGGATGCAACATTATTCATATTATTCATAGTCATTCGCATAACATCTTGCGTTTTGTAATCAGTGAATATGTATTTTTTTTTCCCAATCTTGCCAGTCCCCACATGTTGCTGTATGCTGTTTCTTTTGTACTCCAGGACATGCAGAGGATAGAATAGTACAGAGCAGTAAGTTCAGCGTTATATGCAATAATCAGATTCAAATGTTAACTGTTCACACACACGCAAGGATAGTCTTTCCTACATTTACAACGTGTGTACCTGTTACAATGTACACGCTTCTCTCTATGCTGTGGTTCCTATTACACACCTGAAAGAAAGAGACAATATATGTGAAAACATCATCGCACTAATGCAATATTATTTGAAAACGAACAGCGTCAGATCGGGTGTGGATTTATGTTGGCGCTATTACTGAAAGAAAAAAAGATCAACATATGCGTTGATCCAGCAGAACTGAATAAGCTCACGAGCTCTAGCATCCCCACCCCCGATCTGACTCTAAGAAACAGCGCAAGTACAGACGCAAACCAAGTGTGATCAAGATTTCCCGGTTCGATCTCACTCACTCCTATATTTGCCGTTTTCAGCACTGAATAAGCTCACACGCTCTAACACCCCCCCCCCCCCAAAAGAGCAGCTTACTACTGAAAACGGACATAAAATGTATAAATTGGTATGCACTGTAAATCGTTAAGTTTAAAATGTCGATCGCGATTATTTCTGTTAATTAATTCATGCTTTTTACTTAGAGTCAGAACAGGAGCTTGTTCAGCTTATTCAGCTTCTGATCTGACTCAAACAGCGCCAGTATAACTTCACACCCAACCTGACGCTGTTCGTTTTCAAATAATATTGCATTACTTCGACGATGTTTTCTGATTGGTACTATTCGTGTCATAAAATGATTTCTTCACATATATTTGTCTCTTTCTTTTTTAAAATGTGCGTTGTAGCACTCAGCAACTGGCCACCTGCATGTTCTTGCACACACTGAATAAGACAGCGCTATATGCAATCATCAGATTCAAATGTTAACAGTTAACAGTTATATAGCACGGAATGGAAATCAGCAGTTCTTAGCATTGCACCACGCAAGCTGTCATATCAACCGCCTACTGTAACTTGCTTTCTTTTTTCTTCGGTTATATTCTTGAATAAAAGTGCACTTGTTTTATTATACTTTTACATGGGGTAGGGAAGGATCCTGAACACGACCGAGACAATGAAAAGTGAATTAAAAAAAAAAAAAACAAAGCTAACCTTTGCAAATATCATAAATTACACCGGCTGTTACAGACTGAAATCAAATGTATCTTTTTATTCTAAAATAGTAAAAATAAGAACACTTCACTTCTCATAAGGGAGTCATATAGGATCGAACTCATAAACTTCTGATTGCCAGTCAGCAACTGATACTGTTGCGCCACGGCGGCAATCATAGTAAATAGGTGTTAATGTCCCACACTAAGGCAGCTTTTTTTGGCGGCGGCTTTTTTTTTTGTACCTTTTGTGAAAGTGTTTCTTTGATATTTGGACTTCAGGCTTCATACATTATATAGTTTTTGCCTACATTTTGTCATTTGTTACTAGAATATAAAAAACATTTCTGTTTTAAAAATGTGTTTACACAGATTACTGCAGAAACGCAACACACATGAAATTCGTGTGTTCCAAATAGCGATTTATTATTTCCATTCTAAAACTCCACTCACTCCCAGATAATCAATCAAGGCATGAGCTGGAAAAAGTTCGTTTACGTTCTAAGTCGGTGGGGGGATGGAATAGCCGGCTGCTGGCAGCATGTCTTTATCAGTACATTTAGATGACAAAAGACGCTGGCAGAGAGGTGAGAACGGTTTTAAGAAGCGATTTAAGGTGGGCCGGATCTATGAGTTTTTTCGTAAGCTCTGGTAATTCTAGTGTTAAGGGAAGAGGCGTGACAAAGACAGCCTGGCGGCACTAGATGTGCAGTGAATCGATAAGATGGGTGGCGAGATGGAGGATGAAGATGACAGCCCAGTAAAAAAGAAACTGAAACATTCAACATCTTTCAATAATGATTGGACGACATGGCTAAAGCCAACCCCGGGTGATCTACTTTCTGTTACTTGCTCCTTACACTCAATTAAAATTGTGATTAAACACAAGGGTAAAACCACTTTGGATGACCATGCTAAAGCAAAAAACAGAATCACATTCAAATCAGTCGTCAAACCAAGGTAATTTCATTATTCATGATCAAGAAAGACTCGGTGGGGACAAAATTGCTGTAGCTGAATTAACAGCTACTTAACAAGGTCTGCAACATGGCCACAGCTACATTTCCACCCACTTGGGGAACAAGATCAGTGTGAAAATATTCAGTGACTGATATTGCAACTAAGATGTCCTGTGGCAGAACTAAGAGCGCGGCCTTAGTTGAGAATGTGTTGTACCATTTAGTCCAAACAGGTTAGCAGCAGAGTTGCAGGAAGCACAGCCTTCTCTAAGTCTATGACGCCAGTTCATGGTCAGTATGACCATGTCCAGTTTTTTTGTCAGACATAGTGAGGACACAACTGGTGAGGTGGCCATCACATCCACATGACAAATAACTTGAAGAGCTGGATAGGGAAAAAAGTGCTCAGTCCACACCTAAGTGTGTAATGGTTCTGAAACCTCAATTCAAAAGTCCATGGTCTTGTGTTGCAGTGCTGAAAGACGAAACCTTGACACCCCCACCCAGCTGCCACCACTATAGCTACAGTCTGTATGCTCTCAATATGTTGCAAAACACATTTCTTTCTTTCACAATTAGCACTACAACACATGTAAATCACAAAACTATTATCCTACTTGAAGTTTATGCAAGATATATATTTTGTAAGTAGACAATCCTCAGCATTCGCAGGGATTACGTTCCTGGGAAATGACGTGAAAGTTGAACTATTGAATGTTGATACATTGAACCTATTTGGTTGCACCCACAAACAAAAACTCCATTTTTTTTGCTAGAGATTGCTCAACAATACACTTTTCCTTATGGAATTCTTTATAACAAAACACTCTTTTTGACAATGTGCACTTTTCACAACACAGTAAACATGAAATAACCCATAAAATGCAGTACAGAATAATTCAATTGGTAACATGCAAAAAAAAAAATCTCACTAGTCTCTCCCTAGAATTATGTGTGTTACAATGTGATCTTTTGCGCTAACATCTTAAATTAAAAAAAAAAATAACATCACCTGTCCTGCACGCCTGGTGGATGGCGTTGGAAATTGTTAAGGACACACCAGATTCAAATAATCCATCAGTGACGCCTGTTTCATGTGCTGTTTGATCCTTAAAAGATTTGGTGTATGGGTGCATAGCACAGGCGAGTTGATATTCACTTTTAAACCAGCTGGTCGAATCCTTAACTCATTAACAATAAAACTAGACTCACGGCCGACACTCATTTCAATAGTATCTGGTCTTTTTAGTACACAGGCACAAAGTTTGTCTAACACCTTTATTTTCACGCTGAGCCACATCACTGACTGCACGCTTTGGCTTACAGCCTGAAGCTACACATCCGGGGCATAATTTCAATATAAAACTTAATTTTGTTTGAGAAAAACCATAAAAATATTCAACGAATGCACAGATAGCTATTTCCTCTATAATGGTAGGGCGAACACGATAGGTATTGTATCCAATTCAGTCCTCCTGGTCAAAAATGTCAATCAAAACTCGAAATCTTTGACGTTTCATGAGTTGGGCTTGTCCACAAATCTATAATAATAATAATAATAATTCATTACATTTATATACTAGAGCATGCACGTTCCTAGGGATCAGTGAAAGGTCCGAAACCCATTCTCTTAACATTATAATCCCTGAAGCCTACGGAAAAACTCATTATTCTGGGCAACCTTAAATTCTTTCGCACCTCTCCATCAGCGCCTTTTGTTTTGCAAATGTGTCAATCAGCACAAGCAGCAAGCAGCCTGCTATCCCATCCCCCACCAACAGAGCTCAACTCGAGCAAAAACTTCTCCCAGCTCTGCGTGTGAGGTGCCTGGATTTGTATAGGGTAAATAATATATTATTATTTGGAACACATGCATTTCATATGTGTTCCGTGTCAACAATGATCTGGGTAAATGTAGGATGACAGGAAATGCGAAGCAAGAAATGTTGAATACACAGCTAAAACAGAATTTTTTTTTTTCATATTATAGTACTAATGACAAAATTTTGATATGAAGTGTATAATGTGTGAAGACTGAAGTCCAAATATCAAATAAACACTTTCACAAAAGGTACAAGTATAACAAAACAAGTATGCATTTATTCAAAAATATTACCAAAGTAAATGGAATCGGGTTAGGGTACGATGCTGACAAGACCGCTTGGCTGGTGCAGAGGTAAGAACTGCTATCTCATAATCAAGAGATTGCAGTTTTGATTCTGGGTCCTATCTGCATAGTCACTGTTGGTGATTTAATAAATCCAGATATATTTTTCCTAAAATTAAAATCAATAAATAAAATGAGGTATGAACCAAACCATGGATCAAAAATCAAAATATGGACCAAACTGTGAATTTGGAGAATCATTACTCCTCTGATCTACACAGGCTTATAGTTAATTTAGTATATTGCTATAGTTAATTTAAATGTTCACATGCAATTAACACTAGAATTATGAAAGCCTATGAAAAAACTTGTAAATTCGACCTTAAATCCCTTCTAACCTCTCTGTCAGAGTCTATTCTCTTGTAAATGTGCCGATCAAGACAAGCAGCAAGCAGCCTTTGTGCAGAACGGCACAAAGTTCTCCCTGTTCCAGCCTTCATTATCTGGTAGTGAAGTGTTGGAGTTTTAGAGGGGAAATAATATATCATTATTTGGAACACATGCATTTCATGTGTGTTCTGTTTCAACAATCTATGTAGACACATCATTAAAACAGAAACGTTTTTCATATTTTAGTAATAAATGACAAAATGTAGACATAAAATGTATAATGTGTGAAGCCTGAAGTCCAAAGATGAAATAAACACTTTCACAAACGGTACAAGGACAATACAACAGCTTCCGTAAAAACTGCTGACTTGTAATCAAGAGTCTCCCAGTTCGATCCTGACTGCCTCGTATATATTTGCCATTTTGAGTAGTGAGCTGCTCTTATTGTTAATATTATAAAATAAAAACATTTGATATACGTCTGTAACAGCCGGTGTAAATTTGTAGTACTTGTAAAAGTTTATAGAGTTTTTTTTCACTTTTATTCTCTAAGTCACGATCATAATACATACTACAAACCTCGTCATCATCTGAGTTCACCTCTGTTATAGAGTGTCTTTATGTGAAAACAGCAGTGTCACATGGGGGAAGCATGAACGCGACTGGGAGAATAAAACTGAATAAAAAAAAAACAAAGCTAACCTTTACATGTACCATAAATTAACACCGGCTGTTACAGACTCAAATCAAATTTATGTTTTTATTCTAAAAAAGTCACACATAGACTGCAGAGCTTCCTGTGTTTGATTGACACGGGCATGTTCAAATAATACATGTGTAATGCCACGAAAAGTGCATGCTGACACTTCATTTCGCAAGCAATGGCACGAGAATGAAGTCAGACTTCTATTTTGAGCACATACACCGTCCAGATCTAAACACTAGTGTGGAGAGTCATTCGCGTAGCTGTAGGTGGAAGCTGCAGTCGCTGTACTTTGTATATAAAAGCCAGATTGAATGTTTTTTACCTATTTACCTTGATTTATTTATTTACTTCCTACAGTGTAAAGTCACAAGTAGACTGCAGAGATTCCTGTGTTTGATCAACAAAGGCAAGCTGACAAAGTATATGTGTAATGCCACGAAAAGTGTATGCTGACACTTCAGTTCACAAGCAATGGCACGAGAATGCAGTCAGACTTCTTTTTTGGGCACATACACTATCCAGATCTAAACACTAGCTTGGAGAGTCGCTAGCGTACTGAAGAGTCTATAGCTGCAGGTGGAAGCTGCCATCGCTGTACTTTGTATATGTACACGGGAAGCTCTGCAGTCTACTTGTGACTTTACGCTGTCACAGATAGACTGCAGAGCCTCCCGTGTACATATACAAAGTGTAGCAATGGCAAAAGTATGATGTGCATTCTTTCTCCAATGTAGAACCCTCATCATCATCTGAGTTCACCTCTGTTATAGCACATCTTTATGTGAAAACAGCAGTGTCACATGGGGGGAGCGTGAACACAACTAGGGAATAAAACTGAATACAAAACAAAACAACCCTTTACAAGTACCATAAATTAACACCGGCTGTTACAGCCTCAAATTAAATTTATGTTTTTATTCTAAAATAGCAAGAATAAGAGCAGCTCACTACTCAAAACTGAGTCATCGGAGGTCGAACTCGCGACCTTTTGTTTACCAGTCAGCAGATCTTACCGTTCCACCACCAAAGCAGTCGTATTAAAGACGTGCCAATGTCGCACCCTTTCGCGGGTTCTTGTTCTGCAGTTATATTCTTGAATAAAAGTGTACTTGTTTTGTTATACTTGTACCATTCATGAAAGTGTTTATTTCATACTAGCAAAATACCCACGCTTCGCAGCGGCAAAGTACTGCCTTAAAATTTTTATTAAGAAGAAAAGTAAACCTTTTTAAACTGAGGGAAAATATACCAATAATTATTTGTTAAGGGTCTGTTTGTACACCACATTGTCAGTTCGGCCCTCCGGTTGTAATATGACCAAGCTGTGCGCTGAGCTTACTCTTAAGCATGCAACGTACAGTTGGCCATGTGAAATGCAATCTTGCCTCAAATCAATGCCAACCTTTTGTAGGGTCTGTCCCTGAGACTTATTGTCATTGCGAAGCAGAGCCTTACTGGAAATTGGAGGCGTTTGAATTGAAATGGGAGATCAGAGGGTATAACGGGGATGCGAGGAATAAAAGCTCTCTCCCCTGAGCCACTGCCAGTAAAAATAGTTGCCTCAATTAGGTTCTTTTGCAGACACGTGACCTGAAGTCTCGTGCCGTTACAAAGTTTCGGTGGCTGTAAGTTTCTCAGTAACATTATTGGTGCCCCAACCTTCAAAATTAGATTATGCTCAGGAGTGCCTGGAGGATTCAGAGTGTGGAGAAACTCTACCGGATAGCGCACTGCGTCTTCCACTTCTACAACTGAATCCACAGACTGATATGTTTTCGGTTGTGAAGGTAGTTCTTGAAGTAAAATGTGGTTTATAGTCGTAGTAATGTCACTGGTGTCAGGATAGCTCTCTCCCTCAACCATGACACATCGTTTTCGTGGAGATTTCATAGATTGGGGTAAACATTTTGAAGAAGGCTTTGTAAGAGGCATTGGCGGTTGTCCAAAGGTGTAAAATATTTGGCCATTTCAGTACACTTGAAAGCGACAACCGAACAATTCAGCGGCAGCCATCAACTCACATGCAGAATCATAGGTGAAGGGCTTAAGCATTTCAATCTTATAGTGCTCCTGTATAGTATAATTATCTTCTGTACCATCATCAGTCCACACCTTGAACCTGTCCCAGTCATTAAATACATAAGATACAATGTTCATCCGGATATCAAGAGTGAACCTGATATGGCCGTGCAATATGTAACACAGAGAATAGAAAAGGCAGGCGCCATCTCCGGGCATGGAAACCACTCGGTAAGTGACAGTTCTTTGATCGATGGTGATCACCTTGATAGACATGTGAATTTCCCATTGGGATTAATAAAGTATCTATCTATCTATCTATCTATCTATCTATCTATCTATCTATCTATCTATCTATCTATCTATCTATCTATCTATCTATCTATCGTTAATGGGGGTACAGTCAGAACCATAAAGGAAATGGGTACCTGAACAATGTAAACTAAGTCTAAAATACCTACACAATAACTATAATCGTAATAAACGAACAATAAAACAGCAGAGAAGCCGTGGATTAAATAAAAAGGCTGCAGTTATCAGCAGGGAGACGTGAATACCCTGCCGAAACAAGGAAGGGAATGAAGAGACCGGAGCGACGGATGGCCTTACAGTGGTGTGAAAAACTATTTGCCCCCTTCCTGATTTCTTATTCTTTTGCATGTTTGTCACACAAAATGTTTCTGATCATCAAACACATTTAACCATTAGTCAAATATAACACAAGTAAACACAAAATGCAGTTTTTAAATGATGGTTTTTATTATTTAGGGAGAAAAAAAATCCAAATCTACATGGCCCTGTGTGAAAAAGTAATTGCCCCCTTGTTAAAAAATAACCTAACTGTGGTGTATCACACCTGAGTTCAATTTCCGTAGCCACCCCCAGGCCTGATTACTGCCACACCTGTTTCAATCAAGAAATCACTTAAATAGGAGCTGCCTGACACAGAGAAGTAGACCAAAAGCACCTCAAAAGCTAGACATCATGCCAAGATCCAAAGAAATTCAGGAACAAATGAGAACAGAAGTAATTGAGATCTATCAGTCTGGTAAAGGTTATAAAGCCATTTCTAAAGCTTTGGGACTCCAGCGAACCACAGTGAGAGCCATTATCCACAAATGGCAAAAACATGGAACAGTGGTGAACCTTCCCAGGAGTGGCCGGCCGACCAAAATTACCCCAAGAGCGCAGAGACGACTCATCCGAGAGGTCACAAAAGACCCCAGGACAACGTCTAAAGAACTGCAGGCCTCACTTGCCTCAATTAAGGTCAGTGTTCACGACTCCACCATAAGAAAGAGACTGGGCAAAAACGGCCTGCATGGCAGATTTCCAAGACGCAAACCACTGTTAAGCAAAAAGAACATTAGGGCTCATCTCAATTTTGCTAAGAAACATCTCAATGATTGCCAAGACTTTTGGGAAAATACCTTGTGGACTGATGAGTCAAAAGTTGAACTTTTTGGAAGGCAAATGTCCCGTTACATCTGGCGTAAAAGGAACACAGCATTTCAAAAAAAGAACATCATACCAACAGTAAAATATGGTGGTGGTAGTGTGATGGTCTGGGGTTGTTTTGCTGCTTCAGGACCTGGAAGGCTTGCTGTGATAGATGGAACCATGAATTCTACTGTCTACCAAAAAATCCTGAAGGAGAATGTCCGGCCATCTGTTCGTCAACTCAAACTGAAGCGATCTTGGGTGCTGCAATAGGACAATGACCCAAAACACACCAGCAAATCCACCTCTGAATGGCTGAAGAAAAACAAAATGAAGACTTTGGAGTGGCCTAGTCAAAGTCCTGACCTGAATCCAATTGAGATGCTATGGCATGACCTTAAAAAGGCGGTTCATGCTAGAAAACCCTCAAATAAAGCTGAATTACAACAATTTTGCAAAGATGAGTGGGCCAAAATTCCTCCAGAGCGCTGTAAAAGACTCATTGCAAGTTATCGCAAACGCTTGATTGCAGTTATTGCTGCTAAGGGTGGCCCAACCAGTTATTAGGTTCAGGGGGCAATTACTTTTTCACACAGGGCCATGTAGGTTTGGATTTTTTTTTCTCCCTAAATAATAAAAACCACCATTTACAAACTGCATTTTGTGTTTACTTGTGTTATATTTGACTAATGGTTAAATGTGTTTGATGATCAGAAACATTTTGTGTGACAAACATGCAAAAGAATAAGAAATCAGGAAGGGGGCAAATAGTTTTTCACACCACTGTATATAGGCAGGCAGCCAACTACGTGGGAGGCGTGGGGATGGGGGACCCAACACCGACTCACATGGTGACCGAGCTACAGGCTATGTACGTATATATGTACGTAAGTAGGATTCAGTTAGAGTTGGGAACCCGCGTACCAAATTTCTTGAAGATGGGCCCATAAGTAACAAAGACCGTTGGAAACTTCCATATGGCGGCCGACAGTGGTGTCATACCACCGAAATAAGTACGTACATCGGTTTCGGTTAGCGCAGGGAAGCCGCCTACCAAATTTCGTGAAGATGGGGCCATAAATAAGAAAGTTTAACATGGCGGACTTTGTCGACCGTTATGACCGGTGCGCGTAGAATTTCGAAATGAAACCTGCTTAACTTTTGTAAGTAAGCTGTAAGGAATGAGCCTGCCAAATGTCAGCCTTCTACCTACATGGGAAGTTAGAGAATTAGTAATGAGTGAGTCAGCGAGTCAGTGAGGGCTTTGCCTTTTATTAGTATAGATTTGGACTTCAGGCTTCACACATTATATACTTCATGTCTACATTTTGTCAATCTATATATATAAAAATGGAATGGGTGGGTCGTCGGGTGGGCCTTTTTTTCATTCCGTCGTTTTTTCGACGTTTTGAAAATGTAGAATGATTATTTGATTTTTTTGTTTTTATTTGATCGTGTCTATGTAGCCGCCGTCGTAATAAAGTATCGCTAAAATCGTCATTTATCGTAATTTATTTTTGACGTATAACGTCGCCGTCGTCGAGGTCAGTGATACCAGTGCAAAAAATCTGCTTACGGTTGAAAGACACGCCCTACTCACTGGACAGTTAAAAACACCAATCAAACTAACGATGACATCAAGTATTACCCAATCAAAAGTAGGAAAGGAGGCATCTTCATAAAATGCGTGTGGGATGATTTGCATGAGACGCTGCTTTAAAAAAAAAATGATAATCAAAACGGGACGTGCAATTTCATTCTCAAACGCGGCACGATTCCGTATTTTAAAGGACGGGTGGCAACCCTACAGTGCCAGGTAACCACCCATACAATCACATTGTGATTCAGACTAGGAATGCAATGAATGTAATTACCCCGATCTACATACAAGGCGAAAGTCTTGCAACATTCAAAGATGATGGTTTGGGATAAGTACACCATACAACATAAAAGAGCTTATGAAGCCTTGAACCGAAAAAAGCAACATCTCAGAGATCGTAAAAAAAAAAATAGGAGCTAATGTCGTTTTACTCGCTGTAGATTTTAGTCAAACATTACCAGTTATTTC
Source organism: Erpetoichthys calabaricus (assembly GCF_900747795.2). NCBI lineage: Eukaryota > Metazoa > Chordata > Cladistia > Polypteriformes > Polypteridae > Erpetoichthys > Erpetoichthys calabaricus. The sequence continues at coordinate 67,250,823 of NC_041400.2, read as the reverse complement.
ACGAGGGAGACCAGCACATCAACTCAACGCGTGTTTAAAATCAATGCTTCTCCCACGCTCGGTTATATGTCGCGTGTTCTCGGGTAGGTGCACCAAAAAATTTATACATTTAAGCATGTAATGGGCAAACAAAAAATGAGGTATACCCGAAGGCACAGCAGTAGTACTTAATGTAACTTTACTTCTTAAATGTTAATGTTTTACTGTTTAATAATTTATACGCTTCTTATATGTTGTTCAAATTCTTTTATCAAAATACCACTGACAGCGCAATGCACGATAACATCGAGTGAATACACCATACGCATCCGCCCACGGCTGCCCTGCTGTGCGCAGATAGGACTTGATTGTACAATAAAATAAAATAAAGATAAAAAGACTAAAACAATCATCACCCATAAAGCGGATAGTAGACGTGACGTACTATATGTGTACCACATTTCAAGTGTATAGGTGCAACGGTTTGTGAGCTACAGGTCATTTAAAATCCTGGACAGACACACAAATTGCCACGGTAGCAAATTACAGAAGAAGATTTTACTGTTTAATAATTTATATTTATATGAAACGAGCTGTATATACCCGGCGTTGCCCGGGGCAGAAGTAACGTAATCGGTCAAACACTTACATATATACCAAAGTAAACCTAATCGGTCAAACAGTTACATATATAAAAAAACCGAACCTAATCGGACAAACAGCTTCATATATACAGAAGCGAACCTAATCGGACAAACAGCTAATCTATATACATAAGCAAACCTAATTGGTCAAACAGTTACATAAATACAAAAGCAAACCTAATCGATGAAACAGCTTCATATATACAGAAGCGAACCTAATTGGTCAAACAGTTATGCATGTGCAGAATAATTTTACAAAGATTATGCGTGTTAACAATCATTAAAAAGAAAAGATTGAGGAACTCTTCTTCTATATGTGATGAAGCTGGATAAAGCTGACTTGACGAAGACGTAGGTGGCATAGATTGGTTTTTCTGAAACAGAAGAAAAAAATGAGTATCTATTATTATTTTAAATTAGAATGAAAATGAGAACCTTGATTAGAGATAGATTATCCGTATTAAAATATGTGCATGAATAAACTTTTGCTAACTCTCTAGCAAAAGTTTATTCATACAAATTGCCATGGGATGGCTTTGTGAAAAAGTAAAACTTAGATAAAAATAAATTGACAATGCGTACTTCGATTTGACTGAGATTATCTGTAATGATGAAAAAAAAGTTTAGTATGTTTTTTTTTCCATATGGGAAGGATGTAAAACCTTACATAGGCACCCTTCAGCCCGTACTGAAGGGTAGTGTCAGATTCTTACTGACTAAAAAACACCCTTTTTATTCCACAGCTACCCCAAAAACCACTATTAGGCATTACTTTGGGGTGGCAGTAGTTTAGTTATGAAACAGCTGGGTCCTGAAAAAAATCTGTCTTATTAGTGGCTTCATCACATATAGAAGAACAGTTCCTCAATCTTTTCTTTTTAATGATTGTTAACACGCATAATGTTTGTAAAATCATTCTGCACATGCATAACTGTTTGACCAATTAGGTTCGCTTCTGTATATATGAAGCTGTTTGATCGATTAGGTTTGCTTTTGTATTTATGTAACTGTTTGACCAATTAGGTTTGCTTATGTATATAGATTAGCTGTTTGTCCGATTAGGTTCGCTTCTGTATATATGAAGCTGTTTGTCCGATTAGGTTCGGTTTTTTTATATATGTAACTGTTTGACCGATTAGGTTTACTTTGGTATATATGTAAGTGTTTGACCGATTACGTTACTTCTGCCCCGGGCAACGCTGGGTATATACAGCTCGTTATTACTAAAACATGAAAAATGTTTCTGTTTTAATAATGTGTTTACATAGATTGTTGTAGACACGGAACGCACATGAAATGCATGTGTTCCAAATAACAATATAGTATTTACTCTAGTCTATACAACTCTAAGCAAGTGACACGCAGGTAAACAGGCTTGAGCTGAAAAAACTTTGTGCGGCGGTGGGAGAATGTGATAGTAGGCTGCTTGCTGCTTATCGACATATTTATTACACAAAAGACGCTGACGGAGAGGTGCGAAGGGATTTAAGGTGGGACAGATTTACGAGTTTTCTCATAAGCTTTGGTAATTCTAGTGTTAAGAAACTCATATGTCCTAAAATTGATAATGAGTTTGTTTCAGTGATTCCATTTACATAAATGTGTGCATTGCAGAAAATGGATTTTGTAATTGTAATCGTGGAAAGTAGAATTGGATGTTAGTAGGGCTTTGGCTCCTTTTGTTTTTATTAATGTTAAAGTTTGTATTTGGTGTTGTTATTGCAACAACTCCACGGTTATCATGCAATCAATTAACATGTTTTCTGCCGAATGCTCACGCATTATGCATTTTACAAATGTTAAATGACTGAGCTGCTAAAAACAATGTAGAGATGCAAAAAATGAGGAAAATAAAGTACCACAAACCAATGACAGTTACTCTGTGCTGCCAACAGAAAATAAGCCTGTGATGTGATTTAATGTCTGCATGCAGATACTTTCCCTGGTCTATAATGATGATAATAAGATATCCAGTAGCCTTTGGTTAACCGTTAAGTAAAATAAACACATGCTTAGGCCATCAAGAGAAAAGGGCACCTTTTACAAAAGTTGGGGAAAACTAAGTACAGGTCAAATTCCGTTATAACAAACTCGCAGGGACCTAAAAAATATTTCATTATAACGAAAATTTCATTGTAATGAGATTCTGTATTTGTTACTATAGTGCTTTCTTTAACTTGGGCCCAGGCGTTTGCAATCATTTCAGTAGCTTCTTTTGTGTTCGTTTTAATCTCCTTTTTCTCAGCATTTCCTTGCGATAATACACTTTCCCGAAACGCGATTGCAGCGTCTGTGGAAGATTGTTTGTCCGTTGCCGGAGCAGAGCAAAAACAGGCTCATAGCGCTGCAGTGAAGTGACACAGAGGCAAATCATAAAAGATCGGGATAGCGCTTTAAGTCCGTCTTGCGTCCCAAAACACGAGGCTGAGTCTCCGTACTTTAAGAAAACCAACTTTATTCAGCTTGAAACAGGAACGGCACACTTATTTATTGTAGCATGATCTGCCACTCTGCTATACACAGACACAGCAGTCAGGCTGCATCACCCATTGATATCTTTTCTGTTTGCTTTGGTGGAGAGATGCAGCATAGCTGAGAGACGCAGAATATCTTTGAGCCAGCTGTTGCCCCGGCAACAGATAAACAGTCTTCCATAGACGTGGAGATCGGACTTCGCGATGCTCTTTGGTGTGTCGTCCAGTTAGGGGAGGTCCCAAGAGAGTTTACAAACCTCACATTTACCTTGAATGAGTGCCGCATTAATAAGAATGTTTCTTGAATGAGCATCTCTGAACCACATAAAAACTGCTTTTTCAATGTCTTCAAATGCAGCAATTCACATACGTTTGCAACCCGAGATTTTTTTTCTTTTTCTGCTCAGTCTTTCAAGAAAGTTGATAGCGTCGATGCCGAAATTCCGAATTCACTGCCAACATCTTTTTTTTTTTTTTTGCCGCAATCGAGAGCTGCAAAAATGTAAAGTTTTTTTTCTAATATGAACTGTTATCGTTTATACGTGTCTACCATTTCTATAGGTGGGTGACAATGAGTTAAATTCCAATGGATGTTTTTTAAATGTTGACTAGCAATAAGCAAAAGGTATCACTGAAAACCGCAGGAAACAAAAAGGGCAAAAAAAAAAAACAGTATGAGGAAAGTTCGAAGAAAGAAAAAAAAATTACAATGTTTCTGTTTGGGGATCATTGTGCACAACTGAGCTGCGGCCACAGAACTAGCTGCTCTGCGGATGATTCATTCAGGCATTTCAAGGTGTTTTGAGCACTTCGTTATAATGAAAGTATCTGCTGAATGTACTTCATTATAACGAGATTTCTATATACTCGCGTCATATGGGGAAACAGTCGGGACCATAAAAATACTTCGTTGTAATGAAAATTTCGTTATAAAGATATTCGTTATAACGGAATTTGACCTGTATAAATAAAGTTATAAGTAAGCAACAATAAGCTTTATTATTACATCTTCTGATCCTTGTATTTGAAATGCTATATATCTGCAAATTTAAAAAGCTTGTATTTTTTGTACAAATGATATTTCTTCATTGAAATATCTTTTTAAAAAAATCTCCATCAATTTCTGTAGAAAGATGATTTAGAAAATTGGAAAGTATGCTCTTGACATCACTTACTTTCAGTATTGTGACAAGCATGAAAGCTTTCTTTAGCAGACTGGATTCTAGGTCTTGTTCTGATAATGTTTACTGAAGCAGTATTCAGTCAAAGGAAATGTACTGTACATTTTCTATGGTTTGTCTTTATATAGCTTTTCTTTATGTTCACAAAGGTGTTTTGAAAAGCAATAGGCGTGCTTGTGTTTGTTCAATGGGAAAACAAATTGAGAAGATTTATAATAAAAAAATAAGTATTCAAAAATGTAACTATGTTTAATTTTTAAACGATTTATTTAACTTGATTCCTCTATCTGTTTGTTTGTCTGGGTCAAATCTTGCAACTGATTTTAAATCCACTTTGTCAAAACAAATTTCTTCAAATTTTGCATACGTGTTCAGTGTCAATGACAATACAATAATTCATCAAAACCTATGCAATTACGCAAAAAATTTCGCCCTTATTAATGGTTAGGAGATTCCAATTAACGCACACACAACAATAACAGAGAGAGAATATAGTGAGATATTGGAGTGACGCATAGGATTGCCCCCACTTGCCTCTTCCAGTGAGTGGAGTGGGTAAATATGATTGCCAGCTTTACTTGTTTATTCTTGCGAAGGAGTAGCCTTGATGATCAAGGTGAGGAAGTATTGCTGTAAGCTTACCATTCTGTCGTCGATATTTTTTTTCGCAGCGACCCAGCGCTAATCCCATAAGAGCCTGAACATGAAAATAGAGACCAAAATATAATTCTTTTTAATATTCAAATAATTCTGCAAAGAAGATATATTATGTAATACTTTTAAAGAAGCTTCCCGTTCATAAAAATGATTAAAGAAAAGCAATTGCAAAATACTTAAAAACTAAAAAGTAAAAAAATAAAATATATAAAACAGTTTTTTAAGTAAAACAATTTTATTTAGTTATAAATTAACTAAAAAGCAAAGAATACATTTTTCTTTAACCATAATTTTTATGGTTAAATGTGACTAAATAAAATAGTGGAGTGCACGTAAGTTAATTCATTCAATCAATTAACAGAATAGCTACTTTCATGGGCGGCACGGTGGCGCAGTGGGTAGCGCTGCTGCCTCGCAGTTGGGAGATCTGGGGACCTGGGTTCGATTCCCGGGTCCTCCCTGCGTGGAGTTTGCATGTTCTCCCCGTGTCTGCGTGGGTTTCCTCCGGGGGCTCCGGTTTCCTCCCACAGTCCGAAGACATGCAGGTTAGGTGGATTGGCGATTCTACATTGGCCCTAGTGTGTGCTTGGTGTGTGGGTGTGTTTGTGTGTGTCCAGCGGTGGGTTGGCACCCTGCCCAGGATTGTTTCCTGCCTTGTGCCCTGTGTTGGCTGGGATTGGCTCCAGCGGACCCCCGTGACCCTGTTCGGATTCAGCGGGTTGGAAAATGGATGGATGGATGGGCTACTTTCATCATAAAATATAAAAAAACAATAACATTGTAATTTCCCACCATGCTAAGCAAATTTCAAAAATTGTTTGAATCAATACATAGAAACATAGAAAACAAATTTAAAAAATGGTGAGAATGCACGTTCAGTAACCTCAAAATCATACGGGTAAAATCTTCTGTGAAAAACTATGCAGCTGTTTCAAGGGCAGAACATGCATTTTCCTTTCAGCAACCACAATCATTTCAATCATTCTGAGCTCTACCGCTTGAATTATCATTATGAGACACACTGGAGCATAAGGAATGTGCAAAAATGACAGTGTTATTCAAACAAATTTGGAATTTAAGTTCATGAATAGATTATTTTTACATTTTAAGAATTTTAAAATCATCTATAGTATTTTAAAACAATATAAAAGCAGAACTTTTTGTAATAGGTCTGTGAAGTATGACTAAAGTAATTATTTGCTATCAGCAGTTAATTAAACATTATTTTATATGAACAAATATCTCCTAATATGTAAACTATAAAATGACAATGCTAATAGCTCATGATCCATTAAATGCAGAGTGAGAAAGCACCCTATACTATTTTTCAGTTCTTATCTTGACATTGTCACTATTCTTTTTCTTTTGGTCATGGAAAACCTCATGTCCTATGTTCAGGTTTCAACAGTTAAGTTTCATAGCATTTCTGAAACATACTTGTAAAATTATATACATCAGTATGTAAGCACATGTTCAAATAACTTCAATGCACTCAAATGATCGTTATTTTGGGACAAGTACCTAAATTCATTTGTTACAGTATGCACATGGATTTTCTCCAAAATATAACAACAGTTTAACTTATTTCAGGCAAATCATGATAGTCAGAGACTTCTGGAGATTTCATTAGATTTCTATGCTGTCATTGTTTCTCTCCTTGTGAAATGCCAGTATTTGTAGCAAAGCCCTGAAAAAACATTTTTCTGCCAGTGGAAAAAAAATTATATGTGCAGTAGTCCATGAGCATGTTTTCCTTTATGAAAACATTTGATCTCATTGCTTGAAAATATGTCACAATCTTCTGCAAAATCTTAATATTTTTGAAAGGATAGAAGTCCTCTATATATTTTCATGATAGTTTTATTTAATAGCATTCAACACTGGCACACACCATCAATAATGAACAGTATAACTACTGTGGCTAACGGCTGGGGGCAGTACCCAGCCGGGACGCCTAGAAGGACCGGGAGAAGGAATACGCCTCCTCTGGACCACGAGAGGGCAGCTGCCCTCGTTTGGCTGGGGGCCACGGGAACGGAGCATGGAAGCTCAACCCTATAGGGGCCCATGGTCACCACCAGGGGGCGCCCAAAAGCCTGAGAAGCCCTGGGTGTCAGCACTTCCACCACACCCGGAGGTGCTGGGGGAAGGAAACCAGGGACACCCAGACTGCTTCCGGGTGCTCGTAGTGCCGCAAGAAGCTTATCAGGAGGCACCTGGAGCACGTCCGGGTGGACTTAAAAGAGGCCACCTCCCTCCATTCGGCAGCTGGAGTCAGGTGGAAGAGGACAGAGCTCGGAGGAGAGGAGTGGAGGCGGTGAAGGAAGGTTTGGACATTTAGAGGCCCAGACTGAGGGTGCTGCAGGGGCACCGGGTTGTGTGCACAATTGTAAAAATGTATAATAAAGTTTTATTTATTTTGTTTATTTTAGATTAAACAGTCCTTAGCGGTCCAGAGGTAGAACAATAAGTGGTCGACAGCGTAAGGGTTCTTTAATACGGGGGAATACAAACAGTGCGAGTGGAGAGCTTATAAGAAAGAGATGCGCAAAGGTAGGAGAAGAGACAGAGAAAAGTAAAGTTAACCTCATAGAAAGACAAATAGCAGGCAGCTGAGAGGGAGAACAGTACAGGAGCTTAAGGGGAAAAGGTGTAAAATATCTGTAGCAGATCGTAGTTATACCATTTAAGTTAAGGAGCAGCCGAAAGAAGGAGAAATTTAATTTAAAAAAAAAAAAAAAAAAAAACTTAAGGCAGTTTACTAATCCCAAATCAAATTTTAATAATGAGGCCTGTGCAATGCAAGTCCTGTTGGACTTTTTAGATGATGGTTTGGAAGAGCCAGTTGTCTATGAGGGCTACATCTGCAAGAATGTCAGCTGATCCAGCACCTCGAGTTCAGGGTCACTGAAGTGGAGGAGGAGATGGCTGACCTGCGTTGTAATAGAGAATTGGCGGACATGGCCCAGGTGTCCTTTAGAGAGATGGTGTGCACCCCCAAGGTGGCGCGGGAGGAGATTCCAGACCAGACAGGTAGAAACAGGTGGGTCACGGTCACAAGGCGTAAGGCAAAGGGTGCACACTGTCCGGGGGCATCAACCCCAGAATTAGAAGTGGCAAACCGTTATCATGTCCTTGCGGAGCTGGACGGTGTCTCTGATAATTCTGAGGTGGTAGGCAGGGATGAGGAGCCCCAACGGGCCACCTCAAAACCAGTTCCCAAAAAGAGAGAGGTAGTGATAGTTGGGGACTCAACCTCAAAACCAGTTCCCAAAAAGAGAGAGGTAGTGATAGTTGGGGACTCAATCATTAGGGGGATTGAAGCACAGGTGTGCTCCAGAGAGAGAGAGTCTCGCACGGTATGTTGCCTTCCAGGAGCACAAGTGGGGGACCTCCCTGGAAGGGTGGATAGGCTCTTGGCCAGAGCGGGGGTGGATCCAGTTGTCATTGTCCATGTTGGAACAAATGACATACATAAGGGTAGTCTGTCAGTTCTGCGATCCAAATTCAGAGAGTTAGGTGCTAAGCTTAGGAGCAGAACTGACAAGGTAGTCTTCTCCGAAGTTCTGCCTGTGCCACGCGCCAGTCCAGGTAAGATTGAGGAGATTAGAAGGCTTAACGCGTGGCTCAAATCTTGGTGCAGGGTAGAAGGGTATAGGTTTATGGAGCATTGGGACTCCTTTTGGAACAGATGGGACCTGTTCCGCCGTGACGGGTTACATCTGAACTGGAGGGGCACCAATTTATTGGGGAGGCGTATGTGTAGGCTAGTCGAGGATTGTTTAAACTAGGGAATGGGGGGGCAGGGAGTTTAGGACAGGCCAGGTTTAGATCTATACGTGGAAGAACAAACAATGGTGTAGAAACAAGAATGCATAGTAATGTAAATTCTAAGCAAACATTTAAATGTAGGAGTAATACATTAAAAATAGCTTGCCTTAATGCTAGAAGTATCAAAAATAAGGTAAGTGAGTTGGAGTTATATGTAGCAGAGCATAATTATGATATTATAGCAATAAAGGAAACCTGGCTAAATAACAAAGATGGGGATGAGTGTAACATAGAGGGATACACATTTTTTAGGAAGGATAGACAGAACAGAAAAGGAGGTGGGGTTGCTGTTTATGCCAAGCAGGATTTAAATGTAAGTCTTCTTCAGTTGGATGATGAGCCCTATCGTAGTGAGGACATGTGGCTTCGCCTGGAAAATATTAGGGAAAGAGGTCTTATTTTAGCAGTGTGTTATAGACCACCCAATTCAGACAGTAATTTCAACACACATCTTTTTAGTAATATCAAAAAGGCAAGTTTACATGGAGACATTATAGTCATGGGGGACTTTAATTATCCAAATATTAACTGGGATATCCTTACAGATGGCGGAGTACAAGAGCAGGAGTTTTTAGAAGTAATCAATGACTGTTTTTTAACACAGCATGTTAAAGCACCAACACGGGGTGAAGCCTGTCTGGATTTAGTATTTTGTAATAATCAGGATAGAATTGAGGGTGTAGAGGTGATTGAACCACTAGGGTCAAGTGACCATAATGTAATACAATTCTCAGTATTTTGTAAGAATGCAGATGCAAAGACTAAAATTGTTAAGTTGAACTTTGGTAGGGCTAATTTTGAGCAGATGCGACAAAGTCTAAGTAGGATACACTGGGATCAGCTTTTAAGTGTGGAGACAGTCGAGGAGCAGTGGAACAGGTTTAAAAATGTTTTACATGTAATGCAGGACAGATTCATACCTAAATTTGGAATTAATAGGAAACTAAAAAAAACTCCACGGTGGATTAATAAAGATTTAAAAAAGAAGTTGCAAAGGAAAAAACTGCTTTATAAGGCATATAAGACTAATGACTGCAAAGTGAATTGTAGAGTGTATGAGAACATGAGGGCAACCATTAAGAAGGATATCAGGAAGGCTAAAAGACAGTTGGAGAGGAATATAGCAGATAAGGTGAAAGAAGACCCTAAGAGATTCTTTCAGTATTTTAGTAGTAAAAGAACAGTCAAGGAGGAGGTCAAATGCATCAGGAATAGTAAAAGGGAATTAAAAGATACAGACAGTGAAATAGCGGATGCCTTAAACTTACATTTTTCTGAGGTGTTTACAAGTGAGCAAGTGGATAACCTCCCAGAGGTAAACGCGACTACTAAGGAGGTACTGAGGGATTTGGAAATTGTAGAGGGAGAAGTACTGCTCAGATTAAATAAGCTGAAATCGAACAAATCACCAGGACCAGATAATATTTATCCTCGTGTTCTTAAGGAGGTTAGTGAGTACATATATAAACCCTTGACGCATATTTTTAGGAAGTCACTGCGCACTGGAGAGATTCCGAAGGACTGGAAAATGGCAAATATCATCCCATTATATAAAAAGGGTGACAGGGCAGATCCAAGCAACTATAGGCCAGTAAGCTTAACATGCATCACAGGAAAATTAATGGAATGAATTATTAGATAAGGACAGGAGTTGTTTATTCTAAGCAGTCAGCATGGGTTCAGAAGAGGGAGGTCGTGTTTTACTAACATGCTGGAATTCTATGAGGAGGCAACAAAAGGACACGATCAAAGTGGAGCTTATGATATTATTTATCTGGACTTTCAGAAAGCATTTGATAAGGTGCCACATGAGAGGTTGGGCATCAAATTAAAAGAGGTGGGAGTTCAGGGTGATGTTTGTAGATGGGTGCAGAATTGGCTCAGACAAAGGAAGCAGAGGGTGATGGTGCGAGGAACCTCATCAGAACTGGCCAATGTTAAGAGTGGTGTTCCACAGGGGTCAATGCTAGGGCCGCTGCTATTTTTAATATATATAAATGATTTAGATAGGAATATAAGTAACAAGCTGGTTAAGTTTGCAGATGATACCAAGATAGGTGGATTAGCAGATAATATGGAATATGAATATGAATTTCCCATCGGGATTAATAAAGTATCTATCTATCTATCTATCTATCTATCTATCTATCTATACTCATTAACTGACAGTGCATACCAATTTATAAATTTTATGTCCGTTTGAGGTTAAAAAGAAAAAAAAAAAGCAACATTTTATCCCCAGCGGGGAATCGAACTCAGGTCTGTGAGGCGGCAGAGCTGGTGTGCTGTAAGAGGCAAATCTTAACGCGCTACGCCACAGAGGCTGTTGTACCATCCTTGAAGCTTTTGTGAAAGTGTTTATTTGATCTTTGGAACTCGGGCTTTACACATTCTATAGTTTATGCCTACTACATTTTGTAACATTTATTACTAAAATATGACAAAGTTTCTGTTTTAACAATGTGTTTACACAGATTACTTTAGAATAACGATCTCTTATTTCCACTGTAAAACTCCACTTCACTCCCACATAATCAATCAAGGCATGAGCTGGGAAAAGTTCGCTCACGTTCTAAGTCGGTGGGGGGATGGAATAGCCGGCTGCTGGCAACTTGTCTTTTATCAGCACATTTAGAGGACAAAGGATGCTGGCGGAGAGGTGTGAACGGATTTAAGAAGCGATTTAAGGTGGGCCGGATATACGAGTTTTTTCGTAGGCTCTGGTAATTCTAGTGTTAAGAAGGCTAACAGAATATTAGGATATATAGTACGATGTGTGGAGTACAAGTCCAAGGAGGTTATGCTCAACCTTTATAATGCACTGGTGAGACCTCATCTTGAGTACTGTGTGCAGTTTTGGTCTCCAGGCTACAAAAAGGACATAGCAGCACTAGAAAAGGTCCAGAGAAGAGCGACTAGGCTGATTCCAGGGCTACAGGGGTTGAATTATGAGGAAAGATTAAAAGAGCTGAGCCTTTACAGTTTAAGCAAAAGAAGATTAAGAGGTGACATGATTGAAGTGTTTAACACTAGAATTACCAGAGCCTACGAAAAAACTCGTAAATCCGTCCCACCTTAAATTGCGTCTTAAATCCGTTTGCACCTCTCCGCCAGAGTCCTTTGTCATCTAAATGTGCGGATAAACAAAAACTACTAGCAGCCAGCTATTCCATCCCCCCACCGACTTAGAATGAACTTCTCTCCTAGCTCAAGCCTTGCCTTGATTTGATTACCTGGGATTGAAGTGGAGTTTTACAGTGGAAATAATTCTAGCGTTATTTGGAATACACGCATTTCATGTGTGTTCCATTTCTATAGTAGGCTGTGCAAACACATTTTTAAAACAGAAACGTTTTTCATATTCTAATAGTAAATGACAAAATGTAGGCATAAACTATATAACGTATGAAGCCTGAAGTCCATATATCAAAGAAACACTTTCACAAAAGGTACAAATAAGAGAACAAGTGCGATTTTCTTCAAAAAAAGTATAACTGCACAAAAAAAAAGCCGCGTTAGCATGCCACATTGACACTCTTACAACAACCGCCGCGGTGGCGTAATGGTATCAGCTCCTGACTGGGGATCAGAGGGTGGCGAGTTCGATCCCGCACGGCTCCACTTCGAGAAATGAACTGCTCTCATTCTTACAATTTTAGAATAACAACATAAATTTGATTTCAGTCTGTAACAGCCGGTGTAACTTATGATACTGGTAAAGGTTAGCTTTTTTTTTTTTTTTTTTAATTCACTTTTCATTCTCGCGCTATAGGTCTGCAGTGTATCACGATGCATACTACCCCCCCCCCCCCCCCCCCCCAAAAGGGTTCTGACACACAAACGCTGGCGAAGCTGCCTTCTTCGTATCTCACCGTCACTTGAAATCAGCAGTTCTTAGCTGCTTATCAATCCATACAACCCCATCTGACACAGCTGTTTTCACATAACAGCACATTTAGATGACAAAGGACTCTGGCGGAGAGATGCAAACGGATTTAAGACGCGATTTAAGGTGGGACGGATTTACGAGTTTTTTCGTAGGCTCTGGTAATTCTAGTGTTAAAATTATGAAGGGAATTAGTGCAGTGGATCGAGACTGTTATTTTAAAATGAGTTCATCAAGAACACGGGGACACAGTTGGAAACTTGTTAAGGGTAAATTTTGCACAAACATTAGGAAGTATTTCTTTACACAAAGAACGATAGAAACTTGGAATAAGCTACCAAGTAGTGTGGTAGACAGTAAGACGTTAGGGTCTTTCAAAACTCGACTTGATGTTTTCTTGGAAGAAATAAGTGGATAGTACTGGCGAGCTTTGTTGGGCTGAATGGCCTGTTCTCGTCTAGAATGTTCTAATGTTCTAATAAACATGTGTTGGTGTTTGAACCATCGGTGTCTGCCTGTCTGTGCCCAGGGCAGGCTTCCAAACTACACATAGTGCTTTTATTTTCCTTGAAAATGTAAACATCAGAAATATAGACTGCTACCACTGGGAAATATGCTGTGATTCACCTTTAATGCAGTGCAAAGATATTTTGCAGGTGCTAGAAACAAGTCTCTTGTCTCAATATGTTTTATAGGTAAGGGGAGAAAGTTAAATTATTATTTTATTGCTTGCTTTAAGGACTTCTGTTTTGCTTCCTTTGCTTTTTTAGTGTATTCTGTGTTTATTATGAATTTAAATAAAAAATCTTCTTAGAAAACTTACTCTTATGTTAATTTTGTGGTTAAAGTTCCTATGGACACATTCCCCTTAACAAACCTTAACAAACAAAAGTTATTAACAGTACAGTTATAATAAATATACTCTAACAGGAAATAACTGAGAAAATAACAACTTAAATGGCAATTCAGAATATGAAGTTTGTTTAGACATTGCTGCAAGACATTCCCATACTATATCCAATTTTTATGCCATGGAAAGACCACTGGTCACAGAAACAGCCCTGGACAAAGTGCCAGCTTGTCACAGAGTCCACATATGCACATGCCCCTAACTGACACTTGCACAGGATCAATTTGGAATCATCAGTCAATCTAACTAGGACATACACTATTAGGGATGTGACAAAACAACCAGAGTACTGGGAGTAAAACGCATGCTGATAGGGGATGAATGTGCTAAATATGCACTGATAATGATTAAGCACAGCATATTTACCAGGTTGCTAGATCAGCTAGGTTGCAGCACTATGCACTGCACCATTATGCTTCCCTTTGTAGGCATCGTGTATAATCAAACACAGTAATGAAACACAGGTCAGGAATAAAATAATGAAATGTTTTGGCCAGATACCTAACGTATGTTTTGTCAGAAAAGTAGGTAACTAAGCTATTTACTTGTAAGGAGAACGTTTTTCATAACTTATACTTTAAACAAAATATGTTGCTCATGGAGAAAATTGTTATTATTGCATAAATGTGCATCATTAAAGGTTAACAAACCACTTAGTTTCATAATAGGGGTTAATCAAGACAACAACAGGGTGAAAACAAACAAAAGCATTTCATACTTAATTCAAATATTTCTTTTCCAATAAAGAAACATTTTAAAAAATAACAACCATCTATTAGTGTGCAATTAAGAAGGCTTACATGGCCTTGTGCTAGTTGGTGCCACAAGTGAATAAAAGAGAATATACTTGAAAAGTATAATATATTAAATTACTGACAGAAATTGACTAATGAGTGTGTTGGAGTAAGGACTATTTAGCCTCTTTTGTCTAAGCTTGGAGCATGTATGCAAACATAAAGTCACAGATGTACAGTTAATGAATCTTCACTTCATTCAGTTAGTCAAATGCATCCTGATTTTAATATAGTGACTTTTCTCAGAAATTAACAAATGGCAGTGGTTATATATTTACTGTAAATGAGTGCACATTCTTCAGATGGACTGGTGTTTAAGGCAGGTCACCAACCAGTGGCCACTGTTACTACTATTGCTTGGAATACAATTCCACTGATCAATTTATATTTATAATTCCAAATCTAGACTCTCCACACAAGTCCTCAAAATGACAGTTTGTTTAAACAAGGAAGGATTAGACGGGGTCAAATCTCCCTGCTGTCTCGTAACTCTCACTTCACTATCCTGCACTCACATTGTAAAATGACAGATTGGCAAAAAACACTGCAATGTAGCCATATGTCTGTATGTAAAGAATTGGGTCTTGAATAGCTCTTAAAAATAGGGCATTTTTCAAAAAGCTTTCATAAATGTTTCCCTTCAGTGCCAGAGAGTCTCCTTTAAAAATTCAGAATAAAACACAGCTCTGACATTTAGTCAAATAGACATCTCTGTATTGCTTACATGGAGTCAGTACCTATTCATGCATTCAGCATGGCAATATCAGAAATCACCTGTCTTCTTCAGATTGCTCAATTATTAATATTCTAGTTTACATTTACAAAATTATCATCCAGGATTCTTCTCACATCACTCTGTACATATCTTATCAACTAATTCCCATAAAACACCCTCTCCAAACACACTATTCCCATTCAATTTTTCTTCATATTTTATCTACTGTAACAACTCAAGACTAAAAAAACTTTTAACATAATAAAAACATTACATGATGTAATGTATACCAAAAAAACCTTATGGAGTTTGAATATATTTTAAATATTCAGTTATACTCCTGCACCTCTGTCTGTATATTATGTTTGAAATAGATTGACACGGCTTTCACTGCTCTGCTCAGAACATGATCAACAAATGCACTAAGGGGACACTGCAGGAAGACACCTTTGAATTCTAAGCCTGAAGTAGGATTTCTCTTGTCTGTCAAGGGAAAAATCAAAATTTGCAGCAGGCAAAATCATGTTCAAGATCAAAGATTTTCAAAAAAACTAGGAGGAGTAGATGTCAGATTATCTAACATACTCCATAGTACAACAGGCATTAACAGATGTGTCTTGAGGGCATACTTGGCATTTTGATTCTTCAAATATAAAATGACAAACCATCCAAACAACAAATGTAGAAAGTACTTTGAAAAGAAGATTAACTACTCTTGGATATCTTCTCTTTATATGAAATAAAATATTTAAAATATGCATACAGGATTACATGCATTTATATGACAACACCAAAACATTCCATACAGAAAACAAAACTCATTTATAGCATTGCTGTGTAAATGTTAATGCATGAGACAATCAAAGATATGGTTTCTTTAACAAAACACATCTTTTCATAGTTTGCATTGAATGAGTCAATTTTTCAAATTACGATCTAATTTTTATAAGCAGTGTCTTAAATTTTTACTTAATTCAAGCTATGAATTAAATAAGTATTTACTAATGCAAAATTTTTTACATTGCAATTTAAAAAAATGCTGAGACTTATCCTGGGAGAAAAAGGCTTATGACAGATTATAGCACCAAACAGGACACCGGCGCATTTCATGGCAAACTCATTTATACACCCACACCAGGCCAGTTCCACTGACACAATCCATCTAACTGGACATAAAGTACTTGTCTATGAGATGTAAAAGGTATCCAAAGCAGCCATAGAAAACTCACATAGACATTAGTAGAACTGCAAAATCAATAAACCCAAGGACAGGTAAAACTTTGGCACTAAACTTTACATCCATATTTGCACTTCTTTATCAACTTTCATTAATTCATTTTCAACCATTTAGTACATGTTGACATTTGAATATCCTGATTTTAATTTTTCATGACAAGTATAAAAACTGATGGCATATTCTTTTTTAAAGTCCCTGTAAATTAAGTCATTTTCCAAACATGCTGTTTTAATGCAAGGGTGCAGCACTAGAGCTGTTCAAAGCTTTGTAACTTTTTAAGAATTAAACTACACTCATCCACTGTTTCCTGGCAAAATGCGGCAACATTCAGGAACCAACCTTGCATTGAATGCCAGTCTTTTTCAGAGCACATTAAATGAATGTCTGCACAAGTAATTTAGCACTTGTGATATAGCCACATGTGATTACTAAACCACAAAAGGCAGTGATTTATATATACACTGGCCACTGTAGCTATCAAAAGCAATAAAATAATTTTTAAATATTTGCTATTTTTTGTCCTATATGTACCTTCAACTCCTTACCTGTGTTTTTGTGTGTGTCTGGACCTCCCTTTCTCAAGCATGTTCCCATAAAGCTAGCTTCTCTCACACAGTTATTATTTTTAAGGTGCCTTTCTCACCTCTTGCCCACTTTTATACTTGCCATCCTCAAAGGCGACTCTCTCAGCGTACACCTTTAGGGCTCGTTTATACTTCACGCTCAGAACACATACATGCCCGCATCATGGCTGGAATGCATTCCCAGTGTTCATTTGACGTGTCCTCTGAGCAGGTCCTCAGAAATTAATGCGACGCGTGCGCAAGTTGCAGTACCAGCAAAAAGTCAGGGGGCACAGTGTGATAAATCGTAATGTGACGTTGGAGTCTCTGTTTACTATCTACATGTGACAGAAAGCCGCTCTGTGGATCCTAGTAGGTTCAATGTGCACACTTCGATGTTTGATGAATGGTTAGATGTGGTGAAGCAAAATGCCGATATACAGATGCACTCATGGTGCTTTTATATTCAAGTGTCGCATATTCCCAATCGTAATGACACGATACATTTTAAAAGTCTTACATACTATCTTTTGTGCCGTCTTTTTTTTCTGGGGCTTCCTCCTGACCTGACAGCAGCAGCAAACAGCAATAGATTGCCACACTGAACACATTAAATGTATGATATTCCAACTCTCTGCACATTTTAAATCCTGAATTTAGAATCCATATTTAGAATTCCATTTAAAATGGATTTATAAATCCATTTAGATTTATACTTGAATTCACTTTCATGATGAAATGCATTAAAGTATGTATGTTACATTTTACAGATAAATCGTTAATTTCGTTTAAATAATGAACACTGTTAATAATTACACATATGGGGGTGACACGGTGGCGGAGCGGTAGCGCATGCTGTCTTGCAGGGAGTCACGTCGCTGATATTCCCTGCCTGGAGTTTACATGTTTTCCTGCTGGGTTTCCACAGTGTGCTCTGGTTTCCTTCCAAAGATATGCAGATTTGGTGACACTAAAATGACGCCAGTGTATGTGTGAGTGCTTGTATTCACCTTGTGATGACCTGATGCCTTGTCCAGGGATTGTTTCTGCCTTGTGCCCAATACTAGCTGGAATGGACACATCCCTGGATTGACGGATTTAATCATTAAACATCCTTTTCAGACATATTGCGGTAAGGTGTCATTGGAATTTAATGGGTGTTCCAGGCAATTCACAACACAGCGAAGCCGAACCTGTTCTCACCGTGATAATATCTCACACTGCCACCTGGTGGATTCCTCCAGATTTCCATAAAGTACATGTGCAAATATAAACAGTAAAACACTTGCGTACCAGGAGCGTCCCCTGGAGCATGCGTTGCGTCACGTGAAGTATAAACCCGGCTTTACTCCTTCTCATGCGTCTCACCAAAGTCAAAATGACCAATCACACCAAAGCCAAATCTGATTGCTCTAAGGAACATGACACTCAATGTTTTATAAGAAAGATAAGATTATATTGTACATGTAGTACCTATGTTCAAATTTTCAAGAAGATTTAAAGTGGCCTTATTAACTTTTTTTATAAAAAAAAAATATTAATAAAAAATTGCAGAATCTATTTTTAACATTCTTCTTTTTCTATTGCCTGATATTAAAAATAGCTGAAGTTATTGTATGTAATTTTCTGGCTGAAAGAGTCAGTTTTAGAAGGCAACACTGAGAGGAGCATGAAGAGCAATTTAAAAACAATAAACAACAACATAAGACATAGAACTTGCCCACCTGTGCCAAACTTCAGTACATGTTACATGCAGCAAGACAAGAAATAATCTGACTTTTCAAATAAAACATAATGGAAAATGTTAAGGTGGAGTGAGTGTTGCCAATTTTCCCCCCATATACAATATTTTTTAAACTACAAATAAAATGTTATCCATCCATCCATCTATCCATTTTCCAACCCGCTGAATCCGAACACAGGGTCACGGGGGTCTGCTGGAGCCAATCCCAGCCAACACAGGGCACAAGGCAGGAAACAATCCTGGGCAGGGTGCCAACCCACCGCAGGACACACACAAACACACCCACACACCAACCACACACTAGGGCCAATTTAGAATCGCCAATCCACCTAACCTGCATGTCTTTGGATTGTGGGAGGAAACCGGAGCGCCCGGAGGAAACCCACGCAGACACGGGGAGAACATGCAAACTCCACGCAGGGAGGACCCGGGAATCGAACCCAGGTCCCCAGATCTCCCAACTGCGCGGCAGCAGCGCTACCCACTGCGCCACCGTGCCGCCCATAAAATGTTATATGGTACAAAACACATTAATTAATTAATTTAATTAATAAATGGTAGTAAATTAAATAATATTAGTTAATTAACTAATACCATTTTTAATGGCAGTTCATGAAGCACTTTCCTTATATCCAAAGTACTATTTGTTGTGATTGATAGGTTTTAAGGTGAAGCATGCTTGAAGTTTAAGAGGTGGGGATGTGATATGCAGATGTATCACAATTTCTATTGTCTCCTCCTGAAAATGAGCCAAATGGCCAAATACAGCAGCACCAAACCAGCATGAGAACCTAAGCACAAAGCCTCTCACCCATGAAATGTCAGATATATGGGATTTGTTTAATCTGTTTATTTTACTGTACATCATTGTATAATCGTGTTCAGATCTTTCTTTTTTTGACACATACATATCTTGGGCAGAATATAAAATATCTGTATTTTTGATTTATTTCATTTTCAATTATTTTATCAATTATTGTTTTCAGTTATTAAAAGAAAATTACAAAACAATATAAATGTAAATCAACAACTATGCGCATGCCCTTTAATAATAAAATATCCATAAAACAAGATTTTGTTTTTAACAGTGTGAAACTTCAAATGAGTTTTGGTGACATTCAACAAAACTTTTGTCTGGTATGTAAAAGTTAAATGCAAATTTAATTAACAAAAGAAGATAATGTCAATCATGTTAAGTTTGATCGAGTGAAACAACATACACAGCCTACATTCACTCCACACACGTCAGTGGAAAGCAGCAGTTATACTACAGTATGTATTTCCTGAACACATGTAGAACCAATGAGAAGCCTGCTTAATAATTCTGTATTTTACTAACTGAATTATAAAATTTTTTTATTGAGTTGACAAATATTTCAAAGCATCTTTTTTCAATGTGATTTATTACTATACCATGATTTGCTTTTATATTTTATACCTAAGCTAAAGATGTTAAATTAAATGTTTATTACATTGTAGTTCAAATCATAACCTGAGTTTTTGACCAGACCTTGCAGTGCTGCCACTGTGCCACAGTACCGTCCAAAGGAAGAATATGTAGGATGTAAAAAGACAACAACTATGGTGCTATTAGGCAGAAGCATAACCACTGTCCCACTTGTTAACAATATTTTTAATTACTAAGATTACAGCAATTCCTTTGAAAACACAGCGGTATTTAGTTACTATACTCTCATGTTTTTTCACAAATCATTTTTGAAATGTTGGTTGAATGAAGAGACTGGTGTAAGATGCACACCAGTTTTAAAGGTTTAAGGTGAAAGTTAAGCAATTGCTGTAAAATCAAATTTATGATCAAGAAAATGGAAAGCATCCTTCTTGTGGTTTAATGTCTAGGATCAGAGTGGAAAGTTTGAAAATAAAAAAGCACTTAAACTTTGTTCTGTCCTTTAAAAATATCTTATTCCTTTCATTTTATAATGCAACGGTCCACTGAATGGATTGATTCATGATGATCAGTCAAATAATACATTATTGGCTTTGCTTTTGACAATGCCAATAATTAATACAACATTTCAACAAGGGTCCCACTTCATTTTCCATCCCTTTCTCTGTAGATGTTTGTTCCCAGCCATTACACTTAACTCATGGTAACTGAAGTATATTCAGCTTAAATATTCAAGACAGACAATAATAACATTTCTATATTGACATTAAAGATGGGATGCAAGACAGATAAGAAACACATAACACCAAAGAGATTGCTCTTAATTCATTTGCAGAAATTCTTTTTTTTTATTGCTTCTCATTTGGACTTTTAGCACTTCATAGTCAGCTTAATCTTTCCTCCTCAGTGGAAGGGCAGTGGATGAGAGGGGGCTTAAACCATTATGCTGCAATGCAAAGCTCCTTTGATTCCAATTTATTTGATGCAATTACTTAGGAGCTTATTACACAATAACAATTAAACATGAAGAAACAGATTTTTAACTGTCTGTTTACTAGCTGCTTAGAGTTCTAATGTATCATGGCACAGGTAATGCAGTTTTATGATACCAAAGGAGATATTTGACACCTTATTGTCCAGCATTTTCATTACTGAAAAACACATCTTAAAAAGGAGTTCTCTAATCTTTGCCACTTTTCCTTTGTCTCCATCTATGATGTGTCATTGTCTTTTGATAACTCTGCAGGGAAAATTATCCTTTATTTGTAGCCCAACAGATTAGGTGCTCAAATGCTCTTCAAGAAGTAAGACTGCTTCTCCCACATTAGGTCCATTCAGTGACACACAGATATAGCTTAAAAGTGTCATCTTGGATTAAAGTGATCCTCTCCATGTTTTCAGTGATTCCAGATGTTCTGCTAGAAGAGTTCCAAGGACAAAACACTTACAGATCCAAAGACTCCCGTGGATTACAATTGCTCTGACAAAACTGGTGAACTTTCTGGCTCCAAAAAGAGTGTTTTCAATCCCCAAAGAGATGCATGAACCTAGTTTTAATGGTAGAAGACGTGGTGCTGGCTGACTGCATCAGAGTTAACTTCTAGTTATAAGTCCATGTCTGCTTATAGGTGCATATGTGTGTCCATCAAAGGAAGAAAGAGACCAGCTTGCTGACATAAGCTTAAGATGAATATCCTTCCTATAATAAGCTCTCTGTCTGACAAAACTCAGCAGAGACATCAGTTCATCTTTGGATATAATCTCTAGTTATAGATAACATTCATAAAGCAATCAAACCAGCGCTGATTAATGATTGAGATACATAAGAACTCACATGCTAAAATTAATATGCTTCTTGAAGGTAGGTGGAAGTGGGGCTGCTGATTTTCTTCATCTCTGTTAAGCCTGTTCTTTTAGCACACAAGAGCCTTTGTGTCACTGAAAGGCTAGAAAAATTGGGCAATTGCCACTTTGTCCTGCATGGGAGCATCAAAACAATCTGAGCATGTCTTCAACATGTGCCCTTCAACGTATGTGAAACATCTGTAGTTCTAATATCTCACATCCAAATGTTGTTTGGTGATAGTTGTACATAATTTGTGTTATCAGCCCGATACAAAAATAGTACTCTGCAAATGGAAGGAAATTTAAAAAAAAAAAAAAAAGTTTTCATGTGGCTTTATTAAGAGGTAGCTACCAGAAAACCTTTGAATACACAGACAGGAGGGTAGAAATATAAAATGAAAGAACTAAAGCCAGACTGCTGATTAATGGAAAGACTGAAAAGACGACTGCTTTTTCTCAGTCTGCATAACAAGCAGATACAAACATGTATCCCACTGCAAATTAGGTGTGACCAGGGCACCACTGGCAAAAAAAAAAACTACACAAACAGCTCTTGTGACTGACCTTCGTGTTCATGCTGGTTTATTCAGGAGATTCTGGTTTCCTCCCATTTGGTCTATCTGCTGATCTGATGTTGAAATACATTTTAACATTTCAATGTTTTTATATTTTGAATATTCAAATTTCTACATAGAGCTTCTGCATGTCACTCTGTGACTTGGGCTTGAAAGGCATAACCACATTACTCCACATATCTACCAGAACTACAGTTTTATCTTGCAAGAAGCATTCACAGTTCTTGTGCTGTCACTTGGTGTAGTCTTGTACATGAGCCACTAATCATTAAAATATAACAATTTACTTCACATGATTACTTCATTTGAGAAATCTGGAAAGACAAACAGCACCCAGTTTATATAACAGAGTTTACCGTGATTTTATGCAAGTGTAGCTGGTAACTGCAATATGAAAACTTAAGACTGCATGCAATCTATTGACAGATACAAACATGGTCTATAGAGTTTATTGTTCCAATGCTTGATTGACAAATCACTAACTACATGGTAGAAGAAATCAAGTAACAGAGATTTTTAAGTCTTATTTGTTATTTACGGAAATATATAAAATTGCCAGAAATGAGAAAATAAAAGCAAAGAGAACAAAACATGAGCAAAGTAGCATTTCATGCACAGGGGGTAAACAGCTCATATGTGAATTATAAATTTTCACCTAGCCACAATTAATCTCTATGACTAATAGTGAAAAAATATTAAAAACTGGAAAATACAACACTGTGGAAAAGGTTTTTCCCTTTTCCTGACGTCCTCTATAATTGTAGGTTTTTGACACCACATACAGTATGTTCATAACTTCAACCAAAATGTAATATGAGTTAATGGGTACCTGTGTGAAAAAATAACCCATTTTTCACTTACTTTATAGATAGTTTGAAATCAACATTCAGGAGATTGAGTCAGAAAAACAAGCCAAGGTCGAAGCCAGTAAGTAAGAAATTTACTGTTTTAAACAGACCCAAAAGCAGAAAAAATGAGTCAAGAAGGACGTAAGAAGAGGGTCAGGAGTCAGGAACTTGAGCACTACTTATGAATCAATATAAGGGACAAGAATCCAAGTCAGGAAACCAAAACAAGTTAAAACCAAGAGATCAAATTAATATAATAAGGCGCACACCAAGTTCTTTTAAGTGATCTGAACACTCAGATGATTCAGAAATGCATGATGTTGACTTCATCCTTTAGTGGCGATGATGTCAAGCAACACACACCTCCAAGCGTTATGCATAGGAAAAGCCTGGCAACTGCACAATAGCAATGGCAGCATTTATACAAAAACAATATAGCATCACAGTACAAGAATTAAATGATTACATAGGGAGAAGAAATGACTACAAAAAAAATCAAACTATGACAGAAACTAGTAAAACATTAGTTTCCCCTAAAGAATTCTGGTTTAGGCATTAATTTTGTTTAGAGACTATAACTTAATGAACTCTTTTGATCTTTAACCAAAAATAATTTACTGTTTAGTGTAACAATCTAGGCAACATCTGACTATCATTTGCTTTAACCTAAAACTATCTCTGCCACCCAATTAATACATTAGTCTGTCTCAGCCTTGTTAAAGATTCTTGACGAGAATGGCAGTTCCTGTTTACAGTGTTGACAGAACAGCTGTTGTAAATTTTTTTGCACAATGCAAAAGATAATTTACAAGCTGATGTTCAATACCTTCAGTACTGGATAGACATTCACATGGCTTAGCTTATGATGCTGCTTTAAAATGGAAGCACAAGGCAGACTAATCTGATGACACATGTAAGGCATTAATGACAGCTTTGCCTCACATCCACATTCAGTTATTTGGTCAGCTACTGTATATTACTGGCAATCGCTGGATTGTTGAACTTACAGATATTGCACAACAAAAACATAATGAAAACACAGAACACATATAGAGCAAACCTTATTTGAAAAGTATGAAAAATACTGCGCAGTTTTCAATTGTAAGGGTACTGATGGATGATGTATCAGTGCAGTTAAAACCAGTCCAATTATACAGTGCAGTGTTCTCCCCAGAAACTTTTTCCAGCTGTGTGGCATGAAAAAGTAGCCAGGTGGGGCGGGACGGGGAATTTGATGGTGGGAAAAATTAAATGTGCACTATTTTTATTAGTTACTTATTATTAATTATTTTCCAATGCTCAATATGACTTCATTTTTTAAGGTTTGACACTTGTGCCAGAATATTTTTATTAAATTTAAGAAGTATCCAATTCAGGATCCTGCAACCCTAACAAAAATTTTAAATAGCAATTGTTATGACATAAACCAAGAGGCACAAGTATTGTCGCTGTCGGGAAGAAAAGTGAAAACAATGGGAAAAAAAGTATGGGAAACCTAATGAAGAAAAATTTTAAAACATTCTTCAAGGCCAACTGGCATACGCAGAAGGTGTCTTCAGTTAAATATTTTGTCCATCCATCCATTATCCAACTCGCTATATCCTAAGTACAGGGTCACTGGGGTCTGCTGGAGCCAACCCCAGCCAACATAGGGCACAAGGTAGGAAACAAACCCCGGGCAGGGTGCCAGCCCACCACAGGGCACACGCGCGCACACACACACACACACACACACACACACACACACACACACCAGGGACAATTTAGAATCGCCAATGCACCTAACCTGCATGTCTTTGGACTGTGGGAGCAAACCGGAGCAGACACGGGGAGAACATGCAAACTCCACACAGTTAAATATTTATTCTTCTTTTCTTCCAAGAAGCCCAGTTGTCTGCAACTTTCCCATAATCAAAGTCCCTAGGATCTGGGCCCTCCAAGGAGATAAGCATGAGATTATTTAGCGTGCTTTTATTCATGCGATTTCTCAATCATGTCTTGATCCTTTTAAGGGCAGAAAACCCCCTTCCCCCTTTCACATTCAGCTGTGCTCACTGGGATCACTAGCCCAACATGAGCTGGTTTGGCTAAATTTGGAAACAACTCTTAGAGCTCTGATGTCATTGCCATTTTTAGTAAAATCTGTTTTGGACTGAAGTCTTTGTATGATTGACTTCTGATCATTTTTGACGCAACTGTCCATTCTTGCCTGCTACTTTCATATTTTAAAATTGGAGGGCTACCATTTTTGGAGTAATGATCGAAAAGAATTTTAGCAGACTCACTTGAATCGTGAGTTTCTGCATTGAAAACTTTTGAAAAGCTGGAAATAATTGACATGTCAGGGAATCTTGCATCTAGGTGCTTGACAGCTGTCTCTAGGTATTTATCATATATTTCAGTTTTAAATGACATTATATCACTCTGTGTATAAACAATGCGGAGATCTGACCATTCTTCTGCCAGACAATGATGAAGGCTTTGAATATATCTCCCAGGAGTGTCTTTCAACTCCATGATTGACAATTTTGTGGTGAGCAAAATTGGCTCAATTTCGGCAAGATTGACATCTTACCTTTGCCAAGCCTTAAATAAATTGGACAACAAAGGTAATACGTCTGAAAGCATCATCAGAGAGGAAACAAAATTGTACATTTTAATACATCTGCTTAATCCTTCAGCTATGATGTCATTTCATTCAATGGCCTCAGCTATGACACTTCTCATACACTGTCGTAGTGACTGTACTGCAGAGTCATGAGACAGCCATCTAGTGTCACTGGTCATTTTCAGCTGAATCTGGGAAATGTTCAGAATATTTTGGATTTCTGTTAAACCAGCCATCGTAACAGAAGAATTTTGGAAGAAATATAACAGCTGCCTTAAGATGTCATTCAGTTTTGTTAAATAACGTACAGCAGCTGCTGCTTGGGCACTTGCAAGGGCCAATCGGTGGTTTACACAATGGCAGTTGACCAAGAGTCCAGATGTTTTATCTTTAAGCAGTTTTACCACACCTTCCTGTTATCCCAATCATAACAGCCACTCCATCTGACCCTAGTCTAACCAGATTAGACTGTCCATAGTCTCCCTCAGTGTGTTGGTTATAGTCTCCGCTTTGCCATCAATCATATTGCGGGTTGATACAAAACTAATTCTGACCTCTTTAGTGACCTGGCAAACATATTTAATGTAAACAATTAATTGTTTTACAACTGAGATGTCTGTGGTTTCTTTACACAGAATACTGAAAAAAGTTTCAGTACGTATATTTTTCAGCATGTTAGACTTTATTTCTGATGCTAAGACATCCAGCAGCTCTTGCATTATTCTTTCAGAGGTGTAATGTGCATTTTTACCAATATTGAGATGTTGTAAAACGGAACAATCCATTTCTTCACAGTGTTCCAACAGCTTTTCAAACGTTGTATGTGGCAACTCATTTTTTGCCAACCAATACATGGATCATAAAACTCCCACAAAGGCATCTCTCTGTAAGTTATTTAACACAGATAGAGATCTTTCAATTTGACCGATTCCAGTTTACTCTAGTACACGCTTTCTTAAAAGGTCAGCAGAAGACTCAATGTGTTTTTACTTTTTTCATAGTCCATCAAGTTTTCTTTTCGAATTCTTGTGCATGGCACATTTACCCATGGTAACTCCCTCCTTGGGGGGTGTTTGTTTGAATATTTCATGCACAATGAGCACCACATACCAATTTCTTTGACCATTAGCCAATCAAAATCTTTAAACCATTGTTTGTTTATGCCGGATAAGCGGTGCTTAAACTTATCAATTGGCAGAGTGTGTGCTGAAGAGATTTCCCGTGATGGACCAGCTTCTACAATGTCTTTGTCTGATTAGTTTGTGGCGTCTCTTTTCTGAAATAACTGAGCAGTTATTTTTATTTTTATATTTTTTTTTATTTTTTTATTACTCATGTTGGTAAAATGTTTGGAAAAAATTAAAAGTACCTATAAATAATACTTTTGAGTGGGAAAGTGGGAGCCTGTTGGATATTCAATGCACACTTGCACTACTGCAGGGCAAGATCTGAACAAAAAAAGGAACGGCAGATGGGTCACTTTTGCTCGGGACACAGTGTGTGCTGAAAGGGCTTCTGCAAACTTTTTGCAATATGGATGCAGGTCCAAATATGAGCAAATATAAGAATGGCAGATGGGTCACTTTAACAAAACCATCAGTATGAGCAAATATAAAAACAGCAGATGGGGTCACTTTAACAAAACCCTCAGTATGAGCAAATATAAAAATGGCACAGGGAGTCACTTTAACAGGAACCACAGTGAGTGCTACAAGGATTTTTGCACACAGAACACACCTAATGCTTAAACAACTGTATATATATATATATATATATATATGGTTTACTATGTACTAAACAAGAAGAGAGCAGCTGTACGCTACACAGACTGCACTGACACTGAGAACAGAGACGTCACTTCCTGACGCCCTTTTTCTGATATCTGGCAGGCTGATTCCACAAGTCTTTTTTTTTTTTATTTTATCAGTCCTCCTCTCGCCCGTCCACCTCCCCATACTCTTTGCTGCTGTATTAAGCTGGTATGTCCCCGCTATTACCATGTACAGCCCCCTCTCAAAAGCCCACCTAGCCAAACTCTTTGCTTGTGAACTCTGCTCTGCCTCATCCCCGCTATTAGCTTGTTCCGCATAGAGTGATCGGCAATATCCCACTCTGCACCTCTCCCCTCGTCACTTGCGATCCTGCTTTTAAAGTATTTGCCCACCCGCCCGCTCGTCGCTTACCATCTCTGCAGATCATTAGATCTGTGCCTGTAGATCTGCGGCTGTCATCTCACAATGTCATGCAAGATGACAGCCAGCTCAACTAAATTAGCCGGGCAGAGCGCATGGTTAAAAGACACTAGGGAACACACTGCAGTGTATTCTTTTTATTAATTCAAGTTGAATTTTATTAGTAATAATTAAAACAATCACTTGCTAACTTTCAGCAGTGTGTTTATACTGATACAAAAGGCACTAGCAGAATGCTGCAACAGCACACAAAGGCAATAGCATCTCAGATGCTAACTTTTTTCCAGGAGAGGCACAGAAACAACTGCCAATTCAGAATGTCAGCCACTTTACATTATATTATGAAATATGTAAATCAGATACATGTTTTATGGTTAAAATGTTATACAAATCAATAAACTGGATAATTCTACAATTATATACATTTGGAAAATGTCTAATTTATCAAAATCTATTTTAAAAAGGTTTTCACACAGTTACAAAGCTGGTTTTGCTAAGTCTAAATGTTATTTTTGGTATATCTTAAGAATAAATATGACCAAGCTGTAGCTGCATGAACAGAATTACAAACTGGCAGGTCAACATTTTCGAACAGAATATAACTGACTTCAACAACAGTAGTGACAGATTAAGTGAATTGCAACTGACAAATCAAACTAAACATTTACTTCTTAAAAGTGTTTAAAAATGAATTCAAAAGGGTTTTTAAAAAATTTTAACTGTGAGCTACCCAGGTCTCAGCTTTATTCTGTTCCACTTGTAAAGTAATTGGTATATTGTAGATGCTGGCGTCTATCAATTGTGACAGGGAGCACCCAGAACAAAGATAATCAAAAACAAGCTCATCATAAAAAATGAATATTTTATTACACAAAGTAAAACAACAAAGCATGGATAAATAGTAGGAGAACAAAAAGTAAAAGAAAGAACACCCTAAGCGGTTAAAATGGGCCAAGCTAAAAAGTGAGTGGTTCACTCACTCTCCATCATTCAAAATATATTGTAGTACCACAGATACCAACAGTTGTTTTTCCACCTCCAAACTTTTACAACCCTGGCCACACTACTTCCTGTCAGGAAGTGTCATGCAGACTCTAAGCTTGGTAAACCATTGGCAAACACTGGATCTTAATATTAATTCTGGAGTAAAGACCACCCTCTTGAAATCTTGAGCCCAAGAACTACTAGGCGTTCTGGTAGGTCTATCTTGCAATTATTTTATATGACTGCAATCATTTTATATAATTATTCAAATTCACAATCTTATATTCAAATATCACAAACCTCTTTACAGTCCCGTTTGTGTTTTCAGTGCTACTACTTCTTCTTGTGCTGAGGTGGAAGAAAGTGGCAGCGGTGCGAGCACACATCCAGAGGATAGGAAACAGGATGAGAAAGATGTTCTGCAAACAGGAGGAAAGATACTTTGGGAAACAGTACTTCCCAAAGTTCATCAACCTGCTCAAGTTCATGAACTGTTATTACAATAAGTCACAAAGCTACTCATCTTGCCAGCTGCAGTGGCAGTTGAAAACCTCAGTCTGTTAAGTTGATGGTTCATCCATATTAAACAATTCTATGGCCTTGGTCGATCTTTCAACATATGCAGATTTTTTAACACACTCACTAGTACTGTTAGTGGCATTTGCTCCTTTCACTTGCCATTAGGCATTATTTAAATATTCAGTGAACCTGAAATTAAACCAGGGTGGGCAAAGTCAGTCCCAGATGACTGTAGCGGCTGCATATTTTTGTTTTAAACAAATTTCTTAATGAGAAGTCAATTATTGCTGATGACGTACTTATTGCTCAAGCATAATTTTTATGCTTAAATTTAGTTGTCTCGCTTGTTAAAATTCCCCATCCTGACATGCTTATTTTAGTCTTAAACAGGTGCATTTGCTGTTTTTAGTGACTCGTTATTAGCAATAAGATGTGAGCCAGGCTTGCCTCAGGAAATCATTTACCAGGGATAAGCCCCTCCCCAATATCATGTCAAGCCCCCACACCTGTTGGGCTTCACTGTTGCTTGAAGTGAGACAATGAGGCAATCGCCTCATGCATCACTCAGGTATAGACAGCATTATGTACATTATTCTTTTTAATATCACAAAATAATAAAACAAAAAGTTAACTGTGAACCTGAGAATTATATATACATTAAATCCAGTGCCTTATTTATATTGTAACTTTTTAAAAGAGAAAAATACTGAAGTAGTGCTAGAGAAAAGTTGTGATGGTAAAAATACTTGTGCCTTTAGCTTGCAGGACAGTTTGAAACAGTGCAGTAAAAGCAATGCAGCCAAGTTTTGTTTTGCATTCAAATTTTTATTATACATTTAGTTGTTTTTAATGGTAATTTTGTCTGTTTTATTGTTTTAAAATGAATATTTTTTTATTGTTTTACATTTTTATCCAAAACAAATATATTGTTAATTTATTTGTTTTGTTCAATGTTCTGAAAATGCACTGTTGTCCTTGATAGTACTCTATCTTTTCAGTCCCACATTACTAACATCTCCTGGACTGCATATTTCCACCTGCGTAACATTAATCGTATTCGTCCCTTCCTCACTCCCCACGCCACTGCTATCCTTGTTCATAGCCTTGTCACTTCTCATCTGGATTATTGTAATTCCCTTTTTTTGGTCTTTCTCACAGATCTCACAGCTTCAAGTGGTTCAGAATTCAGCTGCCCGCATCATTACTAGAACTCCCTCTATTCACCATACCACTCCCATCTTGCAGCAGCTTCACTGGCTTTCAGTTAAGTTTTGCATTCAATTCAAAATTCTTCTGTTAACTTTTAAGGCTATCCACAACCTTGCCTCTCCATATCTGTCCAACCTCCTCCATGTTGCCATTCCCTCCCGCACCCTTAGATCCTCTTCATCCATCTACTTGACTGTCCCCTTCATCCGTCTTACCACCATTCAGTTGCTCTGCTCCCCAGCTCTGGAACTCACTACCATCTGAGCTAAGAAATATTGAATCAATCTCACTTTTCAAATCTAAACTTAAAACTCATTTGTTTAAGACTGATTTTTCTCTTTGACTACAATTGCTCTGTATGACTTTAAATTTTGTATTTTAGTTTTGTTTATAATGTGTTTTTCATCTATTGTTTGGTGTTCTTTAGTGTTTAGAAAGGCACCTAGGAATAAATAAAAAGTATTATTATTATTAATATTATTACTGTATTGAAACTGCTGTACAAAAATACATATTTATTTGGACTGAGTGCATCATTTCCTGCCAAGGATATATAAGGGTAAGGCGAATGGGCAGCAAAAATGTACCTTGCCTCAATCAGCATTCTGAAAAGTACTGTGATCATTGCACTCACTAGTAGAAGCTCTCCTTTTCTGTTCCTGTTGCTGGTTTCACACTCAATTTATTAAACATGTTGGGTATACCCAGCAGCTGTCTGTCTAACTTGTTTCCATTTACACCTGTGTATTCATTGTGAACTGTCTGGTTTAATAAGATATTCAAAAGAAAAAAAGTGAAGGACTGAGAATTAGCCATTCACCTTAGGCTTCAAATCATTTGGAAAGGAAAAAAAACTGTGATATAAGAATGACCTGACATGATAGAATGAAAACATTAACAAGCCATAAAATTAAATAAAATCTGTTGTTGGCAAGGATTGGTGTCTAAATAAGCAATCAGGTTGCAACAAAAACCTGCAGCCACTACAGCCTTTAGGACCAATTTTGCTCACCCCTGCATTAGATTGTAAAATGTTCTGAAATTCTATTTGTTACCTAATAGCCTAACTATGTGGCATTTGCAACTGTATGAGGTTAACATGAAGAGCTTCCTGCGTGAGGAGTGGATAACAAGAGATGTATGCAGGAGCTGAAGCACTGTGTGCAGTGGAGCAGCTGAGAAGATAGGATTCAGGAGATGTGAGGTTTTATGTACAGGACAGAGGATTGCAACGAGTGGCCACATGTTGACATGTGTATGACACAGTATAGCCCATAATCATCCATAGTGTGAATTTATGTTTCAAAGTATGTTCTGAAGTTTGGAGTCAACAAATAACCTCATCTTCATCAAGTGTACTTACTGTATGTGCATTTTTATAAAATCACAAGTTACAGTTACAGTGCTGAAAAAATTACTCTGGCATAAACACCATTATATCTCACGTAAAGGAGTATTGCAACAAAATTATTGTGAAGCATAGAAAAGAAGAGGCTGAAAAGATAATTTCT